>NW_027418676.1:0-161107 GCF_009905375.1 Apium graveolens
ATTCCGTACTTCTTGCAAAATCAAACAATGTTATATATATTAAGTGTTAGATCACACACACTGTAGAGGGGGTGAATATAGTGTATAATACAATCAAATCAAACTTTAATATATTAAGTAACAGAAAACAAACTCTATTGAAACAAAACTCTGTTACAGTATGGAACTGTTACCTCTCAGTGATGAACAAATATCACGAGAGCTGCTAGGGTTACAATAAATAATCTTTCGAATATGATAACACTTATAGTGTAAACCCTATGTCTGTGTTTATATACTACAGTTACAAGATAATCGCTAATTGATATGGAATATAATTCTGCTTCCTAAAATATATCAATCAGATATCTTTTCTTCCAAGTATTCCATTCTTCACGGAACTCCTTCTTCATGCATATCTCTTCTTATGTTTATCTCGATCTTCTTTCCTTTAATCAGCTACTTTCGCTTATCTGATCGTCCTTCAGCACTTAAGTTCTGATATCTAACTTCTTGATGATTATCTCCTGATAATATAAGTACTGATATCCTTAAGTCCTGACTTCCAGTATAAGTACTGATCAACAGTTAAGTACTGATTTGTCCTGTTAAGTAAGATCTGAAATCTAAACATAAATTATATTAGCCATGAATTGGCCTTTTTGCCCTCTATTTCTTAGCAGATTCTGGTTCTTGTGAGATCAGAGATTCCTGATCTCCTTCCTTAGTTGCTGCCTCCTCATCATTTGAAATTGGCCTTTTGCCCTCTGTTTCTTGTATCTCTTTGTTGATTTGGATTCCTTGGGAGTTTCAGGAACTGTCATTCTTCTAAGCCTTTTGAGAAGCCTAGATCCCCAATTCCAGAATCCTTCTGAGAAGTCTCTTTCTCAGCTTCACCTACAACAGGTTCTGAAGAAGGAACCTGTTCCTCAGTATCAGATTCATCTCTTAGTACAGTCCTCCTTCTCTTTTGAGGTGTTTGAGGAACAGTCTTTGTCCTCTTGGCTTGGAGGATGAGGATTGAACAGTCTGTGAAGTGGAGAGATAGGATTTGAGATATGTCCTGAGGGTAGGTTGAGTAGTATGAGTGGTAGGTGCTGAGGATGATGGTTTTGGGTGTTTTTGGTTGGTTGAACATCAGAGTAAACAGATCTATAAGTATGAGGATCAGCATTAACTAAGATCTGTTTTACAGACTGAGGAATCTGTAATGGTCTAACCACTGATTTCTTAGTGTTAGCATTTACCAGGTCATTAAAGTATCGTTTTGCAACTCTAAAAGGTGGGGTTGAGGAACTGACTAATTGAGGTTCATCAGTACAAAAAGTATATATAAGTTGACGGAATCTAGCAAAATAGACAACATTCCTATTATCTGTCATCCTATCCCCAATAAAACCAATTATACCAGTTGCAAAATCAAAATGAGTTTGATGGATAATAGCATACCCTATGTGCTGACTCAGAATTGGGATAACATCAAAATTTGAACATTTGTTCCCAAAAGCTTTGGTGATGCAGTCGAAGAAGAAACTCCATTATCTTCTGATATTAGCCCTTTTTAACTGCCCAAGCTTTGCCAAACTCTTTTCATATCCCAAATCAGCCATTAACTCCTGAAGTGCTGATTCCTCTGGAGTTGAAAAAGTACAATCTTCTGGGAGATGTAGAGCCCTACGTATTGTACCAGGAGTAACTGCATAAGATGAATCACCCACTTCGAAAACAATACTGGGAGTTGCCATGTTTACCACCATCATCATAGTGCCCAGTCCGCCAAAACGTCAGAACTTGTTGGCTCGAAAAGACTGAAGGCTGGGTCAGTGCATACCCAATGTCACTGTGTGTAAGAAGATCTTGCACAAATGCAATTCAGATGGAACTTCAGCATGATCAAGAATTGCAGCATAGTTGTTTGGAACAAACTTAGCTCCATCAATGATTAAATCCTTAGGTGCCATGTGAAAAATTGAGATTTAAAAGTGCTGTTAGGTGTTTGATAAAATGTCTGTATGAAAAACCAACGTGAGAGAAAGAGAGAGTAAAAGCAAGTAGAGAGAAAAAGTATGAAGGAAATAAAAGATTAAAGAAATCCTTTCTCTGTCGTACTTATACTCTGAAAAAAAAATGTTACTGTTGGACACCTGTCAGACATGCAGTAATAACGGATAGTTACTGGGCGCGAGAAAACAGTAATCATTACTTGCCCACTTGCCTGTTTTCAACGAAAAACCGTTCCATTTACCCAGATATTCTATTAATCAAGGTGAAATCGTTTTAATTCAAAATTGAAACCGTTCCTACTGATTTAATTATTTTTCACTGCATCATTAATATTCTGAAAAGAAATCAAGTGAAAATGACCAAGATAAATCATATGAGTAAGTACTGATAAAGGAAAGTCAGAACTTAAATTAAAACATAATTTATATGGTCATCAGAATATCAATCAGGATTTATCAATGCATTACAAAATATCTTAGAGAAAAAAAAATCTTGAAATAAAGACAGATTTCATTAATATATCAAGAGAATACATTCATGAAATGGAAATTACATCAATACTTATACAAGATTTCCCTAAGCTACTAAACCTAACATCAACAGCTTTAGTCCTAACTTAGAAGCCTGACAAAGCTGATGATGAAGAAAAATAGGAAGAAGACAAGATTAAATCATTTCTTCTTCTTCCTACTCTCGACAAACAGAATGGCGAGTCGTATGATTCGCTCCTGCTGGCGGAGAGCTTCCAGCCTTTCCTCCTCCAATCGCTCTAGATGGTGATGGTAGTCCATATAGAAGAACAGGAGTTGGGTCAGTACCTCCTGTGGGACAGAGTCCCATATCTCCTCAGGAATGGCCGTGACGTGCCATTCCTGCTGCCAGTCGGCACAGCTTAGCTCCATATTGAAGTTTTGGTAGTTCAAAAACATGTTGTAGCTCCATATTATGATTTATTGTTGTTGCCTTCAAATCCCAACATTCAGGAAGAGCTAACAGGAATTTAAGGTTTGAATCTTCAAGATCATACTCTTTATCAACCAATGACAAATCATTCAAAAGTTTGACAAACTCTATTGAATACAGTGTATAATACAATCAAATCAAACTTTAATATATTAAGTAACAGAAAACAAACTCTATTGAAATAATAAACTCTGTTACAGTATGGAACTGTTACCTCTCAGTGATGAACAAATATCACGAGAGCTGCTAGGGTTACAATAAATAATCTTCTCGAATATGATAACACTTATAGTATAAACCCTATGTCTGTGTTTATATACTACACAGTTACAAGATAATCGCTAATTAATATGGAATATAATTCTGCTTCCTAAAATATATCAATCAGATATCTTTTCTTCCAAGTATTCCATTCTTCACGGAACTCCTTCTTCATGCATATCTCTTCTTATGTTTATCTCGATCTTCTTTCCTTTAATCAGCTACTTTCCTTATCTGATCGTCCTTCAGCACTTAAGTTCTGATATCTAACTTCTGATGATTATCTCCTGATAATATAAGTACTGATATCCTTAAGTCCTGACTTCCAGTATAAGTACTGATCAACAGTTAAGTACTGATTTGTCCTGTTAAGTAAGATCTGAAATCTAAACATAAATTATATTAGCCATGACATTATCAAATATATCTAACATAAGTAATGACAGTCTTAAAATCAAAAAGGAGCCAGAATTACATTCACCCCCTTCTGTAATTCTTGTTGCATTATTTGGGAATAACATCTACACTAGTGGATCAAGTAATTCATAATTTTTATAAAACCAAAATCATTGTCAAAAATCCGTAGAATATAAGTTAATTCCACAGCTCACTAAGGTCACAAATATCTGGTGATAAGGTAATATAAGTTCATAATTCTGTCAATAATGCGCCCGTTACTAAGATATCATAGTGTATGCACTCCCTAAGGCATCATAAGTAGCACTCCCTAATAAGGTATAATAGGCTAGTTCCGGAACTATACACAATTACACACTGGTTCATAAGTCAGAGCTCACTGAGAATTCTTATATCTAAAATGTTAGATATATTTGTGATGTCATGTCTAATAATGATTTGTGTTTAGTTTTCAGATCTTAACTAACAGGACAAATCAGGACTTAACTGGAAATCAGTACTTATACTGAAGTCAGAACTTAAGATATCAGAACTTAAGTTATCAGAACTTAAGATATCAGAAGATATTTATCTAGAGATAATATCAGGACTTAAGAAGACGTTCAGATAAGGAATGTGATGACTGAGAATTTTTCGACGTAATTAAGTCAGTAAAGTATGTTTTATGTGATGTGATTCTAATTATGTGATTAAGTGTTGATTAATTGTCTTGGCTGTATATTAGAATATAGGAGCATAAATAAAAACGTTCCAATTTAAAGAGTCAGCTTAGGAATTAAGCTCTGTTGTCGGACCGTCAGGTAGAACGGAACCCGTCCTAATATGGATATAAAGAATATAAAATGTGAATTATGTGTGATTGAGTTAAATGAATGTTTAAATAAAGTATTTCATTCTAAGTGACGTGTCGGTCGATAGTGATAATGAGAAGCGTAATCGAAACGCTGAGCGTCGGGCCGTCAGGCTGAACGTGACCCGGTATGCGTAAAAAGGATAAAAGATTAAAGAAGGACAAATTCTCTGATCAGACCTGAGTTGTTATGTGACTGTATATGTGTGATTGCTTGTCTGTGTGCATGATTATGTGCTCTGTGACATTTTTATGAATTTAAAGGAATTATTTGATTTAAATAAAGGTTTATTTAACCTTCATGCACTTTTATAAAATTATCTGAGTAAGATAAAAACATGGGATTTGTTTTGTCATCTTCATAGTGGTCCTAAAGACTTTATAAAAATAATAAGTGGATTTATTTGGTGGTCATTGCATTTTAATTGATTTTTATGTGGAAAAATGTTATTATTAAGGCGAGCTTGCGAAATTCATATAAAATCAACCGTCCACTCAAAAATCTATTATGAGTAATGGTTGAAAAGCTAATTTTGAGATCTACGTATTAAAATTGTCACTTGCAATAATTTTCGACTTTCCGAAAGAGATATATTTTATATTTGATTTTTATTACATTTGAGTAAAAAGAAAGAATTAATTAGGCATAAAAGGGATTTAGTAGATTACTAAAATGCCATTGCCTTTGATAGTTTATAAACACACACCCCCCTTTTCTTTCTTTCTTTCCCGTGAGCACCTTTTCCCCCTCTCCCTCATTTTCTTTTCTCTCTCACTCTCTCTCTCGAACACTCTCACTCTCTCTCTCGGCTCTCTCCATCTCTCTTCTCTCTCTCTTGCATGCAACACTCAAACCTCACTCAAACTCAAAGATATTGCTCTCTTTAGTCTCTATTTTCGGTATACATCTCAATTTCCATTTGCATGTAAGTATTGTGTAAGTATTTTGTTGTTGATCTCTATGGTTGTGTTCAAGGAAATTGATTTCTTGATACAAAACTATAAGAGTGGATTCAAGTGGATTATGTGGTTTAAAACTCAAGAGGAGACCCGTTTCAGGCTCTCTTAAGTTCGACCACCACCGGCTATGATCCAAGGAGAGCCGGTGGAGTTTTTATGATATGATAATTTGATTTTTAAACTTTACATGTTTTGGTTTCTTGAAGGTTTGAAAAAGGGTTTTGTATTTTTAGAAACTCAAGTATGTGATTGATAAATGGATTGCATTGATTGTTTTAAAAAGAGAAATTGGATGTGTGTAAATGATTTGTTGCTTAGAAAATCAAAAATTAAGATTTGCATGTTGGGTTATAATTCGGCCTTGTGCTAATTTAAAAGGGGAATTGAATTTGATGACTTGATCTTAGCTTATTTAGTATATAAAGTAATTGCATGTTAGTTTTAAAGAAGATCAAGTTATGCATGTCAATGTTTAGTCCTTGAGTTGTGAATTTTGGATTTTTGCCGAATAGAAAATGTGTTTAGAAGGGATTAATTTGATGATTAAGTGGATGCATGTTGATTGAATGAATTGATTAAAGTTGAAGTCACTAGGTAATGCTTGGTTTTGGTGTTTAATGAATTTAATGACTAAGTAAAGGTTTAAAATAAGTTGGGAATGTAATTTAAGACTTTGCATGTCAAAATTTATCCTTACATGCATGATTATTAGAAAAAAAACCCGAATGGGTCTTAGGCTTAAAAAGAGAATTAAGTTGATTTTGCTAAATATCTTAGTGGCTAAGGAGAACTTGATTGCATGATCATGATTGGGTGGTGTTTATGTTCGAATTTTGATAATCAAAAAGAGCTGTTGATTTTCAATTCTTAATGTGATTATGATTCAGATTTTGATTAAAAAGGATGAAGTTTAATTGCGTAAATGACTCTTGTGATTTATATTATTTGTGTTTGATTATATGAGATTGAAATTGAGTATACGTGGTTGTGTTTTATGTGTATGGCCGAATGGTATATAAGTAGAAAAGCGACTGATTTGATTTCCAATACCTTGCTAAGTGATTGCATGTGAAATCCTAGGAGATATGTGATTCATTTGTGTGATTGGTTGTTGTTATGGTTCGAATAAGGAATAAAAGAAAAAGGGAATTAAATGGTTTGTTATTAAAGAACTATAAGTGACAGTTATGGTCGCAAGAGGTTTAGTTGTGAATAAATCATGTACTCGTAAGAGTTATATTGGTGTGATTTGAGAAATGGTTAAGGTCAAGCAAGTACGCGTCGATCGATAAGTATATATAAAGATATAAAGGTTAAGAGTAAAATATATATGACGTGTGATGTGCTATGTGCTTATATGTATAAGCTATATTCGTATACTCGAGTCAAGGATATAATCGAGTTATCATATTGAGTGATCGTTCTGGGAACGAGAGTTGAGAAACTGATTAAGGTTTTTGTTTTTATTGTAGATTCAGAGCGTGAGGGCATTCAGGCTAGGAAAGGAAAGGGTATACTAGGTGGCAGTAGTTCAACCTTCAGGAAAGCAAATTCAGGCAAACAACTCTCATTACTTGTGAAAATGATTATAGAGAGGTTGATGTTCATACCATGTAGAGTATGAAGTGTTAATTAATGAACCCTATTAATGACTTGAGATATCCTATTTTGATTCTGATATACTGTTATTGATAAGCAACTGATTCAACCCTTTGATAACCTATCCTTTTTTAAGTTATTTATTAAGCCATGGATTGTATTGAACCCTATAATTATCCTTGCGAACCCTTTTTAATGATACTTTATTTCCTGATCACCCTATTGGTCCCTAAACAAATGTTGATTCCTCTAACTTAAGTACCTTGTTATCCTTGATACCGAATCTTTAAGAATTGTTCCTTGCTTATCTTTGAATCACTCCCTGAACTTTGTTTTCTTAAAATTTGACTTAAGAATGAGTTTCGACTCGAAAGAGTCTGAATGATTTCATATTCTTGGTAATGATAAAATGGATTTTAGAAAACCTATTTGTTTTTTTCCAACTCAAGGTTTTCCAAACGAATTCCTGATGGATTGGATTAGGACGTAAGAGGCTAGTGGGACTAGTCCAGTCATGGTAAGAGGCTAGCGGGGCTAGTCCAACTTAAGGCTGAAATTATGCCGATTAGTACCTTAAAGACCGGATGGAGGTCGGTACGGGCTGATTACCCATATTATAATGAAATGGAAAGATAAAGTGATCCAATCAAGGGTTCTAAATGATTATTTAAAAGAGAACTGAAACTTTATGTTCAGTAAATCGATTCTTGAAAATGAAAATGGTTTATTATGTTAATGTGAAGCTTAAAACTCGAGAACCCTGATTATTAAATCTGTTGATCATATGATTGATTCCATATAATGAAATACTGTTGTTTTCCTCTTTTTGAAAGATCTATTCTGATCCTTTAATGATTTGTGATGAATGTCGGCTTTCGTCCTGCATTGAGCCTTGTTCCTTGAAAGCCCCACATTATCCTTCAAAACCTTTCCTTAACCCAAAAGCTGGAAATCTGCCACCTAGAACAAATAAAGTAGAATGCCCTGAGTTTGGTAAAGTATATTATGAATTGATATCGTAGAGCTTTATAGTTACTTGCTGAGTTTTATACTCACATATTTTGTTTTAATCTAACCATGGCAGTTAAGCAAGAAAATGGCCAGGCTTAGGCGCACTGCTCGTAAGAGCGTACCTGGTGGTCCCTATCGTGTTGACGGCTTCTGGTTGCCAGAGCAGGTAGTGGTATTTTTTAGTGAGCATGCGCCCAGAAGGAAATCTGTAAAGATATAATGGGTTATCTGTCGGTTCCCAGCCGGAATCGATATTGTCTATTTAATATTATTTTGGGGTTGTAAGTTATATTTTATGATTGGTAGTTGTAATCTTGTCTCATACTTTATCCTATTGATCCTGTTAGTAGTTAATCGAGGTTTATTCTTATTTAATTATTAGATTAAAGGTGTGTGAGTCCTCATTTCCTAACCCCGATATTGAGGGTGTCACAAGTTGGTATCAGAGCTACAGGATCTAGTCCCTGAGACAAGTTAGGAATAAAAAGGGGTATTTTGTGTATATATCTATATCGCGAGAGAGTTCGACTCATATAGAGTTGAGTTAGACTATTAGGTGTAGTCTAAGGAAAGTGTTTGTTAGTGAAGTGGGAAACTAGAGTTAGGGCGTGAGTTAGCTGGAAGCTTTATTTAACCCTAACATTGTTTCTTGGTTGCTGTTTTGGGTTTTCTCTCAGGATCCTAGTAGTGGTAGTGACTCAGACTCGGAGATTAGTTTGATTGGTACCCCAGTAGACCTCATTCCACCCTCTCCAGAGGAGCCTGTGTATGTTAGTTCAGACCCAGAGGAGGACTATGCAGATTTCACCCTTGAGGCCAGATTCAGAGACCCCTGCCCCTGAGCCAGAATCTGAGATGCCTAAGACTGTACCTGTCAGTGTTGGTGGCAAGTTAGCCCAGGATCGAGACTTTGTTTACTCCCGCATTCCTGAGTTGGGAGCTTTGGTAGATAGGCTAGCCAGAGAGTCTAGACAGAGTCCTTCAGTTATGGATGCTGAGTGGCGAGTTCGGGTGAAGATGGTGGAGCAGGTTGCCAGGAGGAGACTGGATGAGGGACCATCCACTAGTGATGCTGATGCTGAGGCCCGGAGGCTGCATAAGATCATTCGCTGGATGTTGGTTGTGTTGAGAGAGATTCTGGACGATTAGATGGGACTGTTGGTTGCGCCCGATTGTTTTTCAGCGCCGGTAGGCTTTGGGATACTTGGTCAGATGTCGGGATCCCTTTTTCATTTATCTTGTTGTATTTCAGAGCTATGTTGTAGCAATAGCTGTTAAAAGTTAGGGGTAGATATGAGGATATTTTCCAGTTTTTCCTCTGTTTAACCCCGCTGTATTATTGTACCTTAATTTCAGAACCTGTGATAGCCAGACTTATCTTTATGTACCCTTTGCTTAAATAAATCCATTGTCTTGTTTTCCATTGTGCACCTTAAATATCTTATAAACTGTTCTCAATATCATGTTTCCATGCAACCATGTTTTCGTATAACCATGTTTAAAGATCGTAAAACCCTATTCTGTGCCATGATAAAACAACACTGATATGAGAATTATGTGGTAATAGGATTGCATGTGCAAATTGGGTAAATCTTAAAACCCGCAAAAGAGATTTTATGGAAAATGTTGTTATATCTATGCCATGCTATCATATTGCTAAATAATTGGTCAATCAGGTTTGTAAGAAATGGCCAACTCACCAAAACACCAAGAAGAATAAATTCCAACCCAAGACCCAGAAGTAAACCCAGAAACCACCATGATGAGCAGACTTGCTCAGCTTTTGCAACAACCTATGGCCCCTAAAGTTGGAAATTTCAAACACTTTCAATCTGTTTATCCCTCAGAGTTCTTAGGTTTTCCAGACCCAATTAAAGCTCAGTTATGGTTGAGAGAAATGGAAAAAGCTTTTGAGTTAGCAGAAGTTAAGGATGACAAGAAAGCTCAGTATGCAAGTTATTACCTGAAAGATGAAGCAAGTTTCTGGTGGGAGTCTTCGAAGGCGTTGTTGGAAGGAAAAGACTTAACATGGGAGAAGTTCACTGAAATGTTTCTGGAGAAGTATTTTCCGAGCTATATGTAAGATCAGTTGGAAATGAAATTTCTGGACCTTAGACAAGAGGATATGTCAGTAGCGGAATATGAAGTGAAATTCTCGGAGTTGTCTAGATTCGTACCTGAGTATGTGAATACAGAAGCGAAGAAGGCTAATAGGTTCCAACAGGGACTTAAGCCGTGGATTAGGAGTCAAGTAGCATTGTTGGAGATCAAGAATTATGCTGCCTTGGTTCAAAAGGCAATGATAGTGGAAGGTGAGCGTGAAGCTGCAAGGAGAGAAAATGAAGGAAGAAAGAGGAAATTTGAAAGCTCAGAGCAAGAGCAAGGAAGTTCAAAGTTTAGAGGGAAGTTTGGCAAAAATGGTGGAGGTCAGAACCAAAAATTTCAGAAGTTTAAACCCGGTAACGGAGCTCAGAAGAACCGTTTCCAGAAAGCAGGACAACCGGGGAAGGATAACAGGCCCTAGATGGTGGAGGTCAGAACCAAAAATTTCAGAAGTTTAAACCCGGTAACGGAGCTCAGAAGAACCGTTTCCAGAAAGCAGGACAACCGAGGAAGGATAACAGGCCCCAGATTCAAGAATGCAAGAATTATGGAAAGAGACACCCGGGAAGGTGTAATAAGTTGGATGTAACGTGTTTTAAGTGCAACCAGAAGGGGCATTACTCTTCAGAATGCCCAAGTAGAGCGAGGAAGCCTGATTTGGCTTATTTTAAGTGTAGTAAAGTGGGCCATATGGCCAGGAATTGTAAAGAGCCTGTTCAGAAGGCTAATGTTCTCAGGATTACTGGACCGCCGTCTCTCCTAGCACTACCAGCTTAACCCAGAGCTAGGACCTTTAACATGACGATGAAAGATGCGGTGCAAGATGTGGACGTGGTAGCAGGTATGCTTGTTATAACTTAGTAGAAGTAAAAGTATTGATGGATTCTGGAGCAACTAGAACTTTTATCTCTGAAAGTATTCTTGATAAGTTAAATTATGTTGCGTTCCCTCTGGAACTTAATTTGATTATAGAGGTAGCAAATCAAGAGAAAGTTATTGTTAACAAGATTTGTCCTGATTGTGATGTGACTATAGAAGGTCAGCACTATTCTGCTGACTTAATTCCCTTTAAGTTAGGAGAATTTGAGGTTATACTAGGAATGGATTGGTTGTCAAACCATGAAGCGCAAATAGAATGTAAAAGTAAAAAGGTGAAGTTAAGAACCAAGGATGCAGAAGAGGTAATATTCAAAGGAAAGAGGCAAGAGTAGAAATTCCTAACGGCTATTGAGGCGAGAAGATTTATACGTCAAGGATGCGAAGTTTATTTTGCTCATGTCATGGATATGGAGAAGGAATCTTTAAGGATCGAGGATATTCCGATAGTAAGAGATTTTCCGGATGTGTTTCCTGATGAATTGCCTGGACTACCTCCAGATAGAGAGATCGAGTTTACGATTGATTTGGCTCCTGGAACGGAACCAGTATCGAAAGCTCCCTATCGTATGGCGCCGGTTGAAATGAAAGAATTGGCAGCTCAGTTACAAGAATTGTTGAACAAAGGAGTGATCTGACCGAGTGTATCCCCGTGGGGCGTACCGGTGTTATTTGTAAAGAAAAAGGATGGAAGTATGAGGTTGTGCATTGATTACCACAAACTGAATAAATTGATGATTAAGAATAAGTACCCTCTACCGCGGATCGATGATTTGTTTGACCAGTTAAAAGTAGCTTCGTGTTTCTCCAAGATTGATTTAAGATCTGGGTATCATCAGTTAAAGATTAAAGCAGAAGATATACCCAAGACCGCGTTTCGAATGAGATATGGGCACTATGAGTTTTTGGTAATGGAATTTGGCTTGACAAATGCGCCAGCCACATTTATGGATCTTATGAACAGAGTGTTCAAGCAATATTTGGATAAGTTCGTTATTGTATTTATCGACGATATACTGATTTACTCCAAGACAGAAGAAGATCATAAGGAGCATTTGAGGATTTCCTTGGAAATTCTGAGGAAAGAGAAGCTGTATGCTAAGTTTTCAAAGTGTGAATTTTGGCTAAAGGAAGTACAATTTCTTGGTCATGTAGTTAATAAAGAAGGAATCAAAGTGGACCCATCCAAGATAGAAGATGTAATGAATTGGGAAAGACCCAAGACTCCTACAGAAGTCAGAAGTTTTCTGGGATTAGCCGGATATTACAGGAGGTTTGTGCAAGCTTTTTCTAAGATTGTTGTCCCATTAACGAAGTTGACAAGAAAGGTCAAGAAATTTGTATGGACGGAAAAGTGCGAGGGAAGTTTTCAAGAGTTAAAGAAGAGGTTGGTAACCGCCCCAGTGTTAGTGTTACCAGATGAAAAAGGGAAATTTGTGATATTCAGTGATGCTTCATATAAAGGACTTGGATGCGTGTTAATGCAACACGAGAAGGTAATAGCATATGCGTTAAGGCAGCTCAAGCCCCAGGAACAAAAGTATCCAACGCATGATTTGGAATTGGCAGCAATTGTGTTTGCCCTTAAGATTTGGAGGCATTATTTGTACGGGGAAAAGTGTGAGATTTATTGTAACACCCTAAATCCGGGGTCGGGGATCCGGGTTGTCACGAGTTCCATTTTCCCTTAATAATACTTAATCTTAATACTCAACCAACTACTGCGTATTGTGACCCCACAATATACACACACACCACAAGTTATAGTCTCAGAGATGAATATCCAAAAATAACACAAGTCATTTTATTCCACAATTATAAGTCATTACACCTCAAAAGGGTTTCTGAATAAATTTACATATTCTTTGCCATTATTACAATTCATAATATACATAAGTCTGGTACATCAAAAGTTGAAAGCCTAGCCTATTGGTAGTTCCTACCTCAGCCACAACGGCATCAACGCCTACTGCGGAACGTTTCCTATCCGCTCACGAATTGGGAGCTTGGTCCTGTTCATCTTGTCTATCTGTTGTTGTGTGATGAAAGAAGAAAGCAAGGGTGAGCAAAAAGCCCACCGAAATAATATGTATAATAATTTACAATATATGAGCATTCTCATAATACTCATGAAAGTCTTGGTCAAGAAGAAATGAACCAAGTTTGATATCTTAACGCGACCAAGTCACAAAATAATCAGTATATAAGTATATATACTTTCAAAATCTTAGAATCCTCTTCCATGCATAATATACATAGATTTCCAGTTTATAACTATATAAAAATATCGTTGCAAGGTGATCTCATATATCTAACCTTGTCTCAACGCTTTTCTGAAAATCTTTGGCATGCATAAGATAATCATTAACCAGATATAAGTTGTAATAACCCCAATTTTTTGGGAAATTTTAAAACCCTTATGAATAGTGTTTTTGCTGAATGAGAAAACTTTTCATGCCACACTATGTAGGGGTTCTGATATGGATATTCTGAGATTTTGTTAGTACTTTATATGGTATATAAGTGTATGTAAAGATCGTCAGAATCCAATTTCCGAACACTTTGATTTTCCCGGAAATCCACTAGATACGGAAAGAATTGAGAAAAAGGTAACAGGATAAAAAGGATTTAAATTAAAGGATTATAAGAGAGGATCATAAAAAGGAATATAATGTATTGAGATAGGTTAAGGGAACCTAAGTAATAAGATCCCGGGTATGATCCCTCAAACGATAAACGAAAACGGAAGTTAAGCGAACCGTATAACAGATCAGCGGTCATTAGGCAAACAATTACGAAGTTAATCAAAGGGATTAGAGAGGATGATGTCACCCAACCAATAGAAAGAGGACAAGGAGGGAAAGATGACATCATAGCATGACACAAACATGACATAAGGAGGAAGGAGATGTGGATGGTTATTAACCATACAAACATCAAGGTTAAATTGGTAATTAACCAAAAACAAATCAAAATCTCATCCACCAAGCCAATCATTTCATTTTCATCAAACAAAACACAAAAATCTCTCTTCTTCTTCTTCATGCTCTCGGCTTCTTTTCTTAAAAATTGAAGATCCAAGCTCCACCACTTACTATTTAGCAAGGTAATTATCTAAGCTTCCCCATGGATAGTTACATACTTCCTATAAGTTTAAGCTTCTAATTCCAAGCCAATCTTTTTCTATAAATCATGAAAGAAGATGGTGAATAGTGTTTTTCAAGAACTAAAATTTGTGTTCTTGAAGTTTTGTTTAGATTAAGCTTGGATAAGGACTTTAAGGGTGATTCCAAGCCATTCTCTTGATTCTCCACTCTCCAAGGAAGGTATAAACTACAAACCCTAGCTTTAGTTTTGAGTAATTAGGAATGAATATGTTTGATATAGTATATGTGAGGCATGATGCTTGATTGTTTGAAGTTTGGTTGAGTTTGTAGAGATTAGTTGGTTTTGTGGTATTGTTGGAGTTGTAAATCTTGATAATTAGTTAAAGAACCTAAGTAAAGCTTTTAGTTCATGTGGGGAATAAGTATAAATGGTTAATATGGATTTGTTGGGGCTGTTATGATGTGGTTTGGATGGATGTTGGTTGTGTGTTTGATTTGAGGTTGAATTGTGGTTGGTTTTGAATGGTTTAAAATTGGGAAATCGCGTAAACATAGCCATCGTAACGTCCGATTTTCTTTAGACTGTTTTTGTGCATAACATTAGGACCCGAGAACCCCCTGCTAAATTTTGACCATTTCCATGTTTAGATAGCTCATGTTACGAGCTTCGTTTTGATATGTAGTTCGTTTGATTCCGATGCACGGTTTAGGAGAAACGACCGTTTTAAGTAACGGCGTTTCGCGAACGAAACTTTTCCCCTCGCCTTACTTTGAAACATAGGTTAAAGACCAAAAAGGGTTAATTAATGTATGAAACAATTATGGTAAGAGTGTTAGGCAGTTGGTAAGACATTCGCGAAGGAATCGCCTTAAAACTCGTAATGGTTAATTTATTAAAAATGGTGGAGCCGAGGGTACTCGAGTGACTTAAGAAAATCAGTAAGCGCAAAACAAGCGTTAGAGTCTAAGTTAGTTAAAGTATAGATTTATAAGTGACTTTGGTTTAATTCCAACTTACTTATTGTTTATAGGTTACCAGACTCGTCCCGAGCCATTCGTAACCCCCAGTCGCTCAGGCAAGTTTTCTAACCGTTATAACTGTTGTTGTGATGTATATATGTATATGCATTATCTTGCGATAGATGCATGTTGGTTAATTAGCAAATGTTGCAATATATTGAAGCATGCTGCTATGGTATATATATATATGCATGCCTGTTTCGTATTCTTTCCATATATATCTGTTGATTCAGTTGATAATACCTATGCTAGAGGATAGCGGTAATTTGCATTTACCCTTAATATAGGGACCCAAAGGTGAAAATATTTTCTAAAACCGGGAGTCGAGGATCCCGAGTAGATTTTGTATATATGGATATAAATATATATATATATATATATACTTATATATATATATGGTCATAGTTTTCAAAACTATTAATCGAATAAGGTTTATTCGATAGCTTTAACTTTATTTTATTATTGAATATTATTTCGAATATTATTCGAAGGCTTATGACTCCTTTATATTAAATGAATATTATTTTGAATATTCATTCGAAGGCTTATGACTCTTTTATATTATTTATTGAATATTATTTCGAATATTATTCGAAGGCGTATGACTCCTTTATATTAAATGAATATTATTTTGAATATTCATTCGAGGACTTATGACTCCTTTTATTTTATTATATGAATATTTTTGAATATTCATTTGAGGATCTATGACTCCGATTATTTGCTGAGATTGTTCTTTATTTTATTAAAGAATAAGGTGTAAATAATCAAACTTATTTTCGATTATTCAAATAAAGATAGTACTTTCGTATAAGTATATCTTTGGTTATTTGATATCCATTTCAAGTATAAGTTTTAATACTTCTACTTCGATTATTTTTATAAAGAATATTCTTTATGGGAATATTATTTAAATAATAATATTCAGACATTTTCTAAATATACTGGGGACTGATTTACTTCATTAAATCAGCTTTACTCCAAACACTCTTTAAAGTGTTTTCGAGTCTTCAAAATGATTTTTAAAAGTTAGAGCGGATCCCAAAACTCATTTTTATATTTAAGATCTTCCTTTTTAAGGGGATTTAAATACTCGCTCAAAACTTGAGGGATCCGGCTCTGTGGTGTATTTTATATTCACAACAAGGTTGCAGTTTTGGTAAATGAATTGATTACTTACCCAACGTTCGGGAAGTAAGTCCATCTATTGAGTCGGCATAAGCAACATGGGCTCAGTGGGCGTCCATGATAGTGTAAGTGGCTCAGTGGGAGTCCATCAAATGCATAAGTGGCTGAGTGGCAGTCCAACATAAGGTCCTATTACGACCAGGGTGATGACCAGTGGGGAATTCGTCCATCTACTAGTAGAAAAGGTTACTTATTGGTATCTTTGCCTGATCAGCAAGATATCAGGTTTATGCCAAAATTCTTTCCTTTCCAAATTTATTGGATATTGCAATTCTGTTCATACTTTACATGACAGAGGTTTTCAGGAAATGTATAAAGGAAGATGTATATGTGGATATATATATATATATATCAGAACTTAATGAAGTATGTCATAACTTCATTTCCTTAATAATATTTTAAAGATTTAATCTATTCAAATCTTGTCTTGTAGTCTCATCTATGTGATGAACTGTTGAAAGCTCATTAACTTTGAACAATGGTAGTTCAAGTAGCTTTCTAAATGATACAAGTGTAGTGAAGTATTTGGTAACTTCATCTTTTAAACTTATATCTAATTAATAATTGTCTTATGAATGACAAAGATTTTCAGAAAAATGTTGAGACAAGGTTAGATATATGAGATCACCTTGCAACGATATTTTTTTTTATACAGTTATACACTGGGACTTTGTGTATATTATGCATGGAAGAGGACTTCCAATATTTTGAAAAGTATATATGTATATATATATACTGAATATTTTGCGACTTCATCGCATTAAGATATCAACTTGGTTCATTTCTTTTGACCTAGACTTTCATGAGTATTATGAGTAGGCTCATATATTGTTAATCATTATACATATTATTTTGGTGGGCTTGCTGCTCACCCTTGCTTTCTTCTTTCATCACACAACATCAGATAGATAAGATGAACAGGACCAAGCTCCTAATTCGCAAGCAGATAGGAAACATTCCGCAGCTTTCTGGAAGTGTTGAGGCAACTGTAGCTGAGGTAGAAATTACCAATAGGCTAAGTTTTCAACTAATAATGTACCAGACTTATGTATATCATAAATTGTAATAATGGCAAAGAAATGTAAATTTATCCAGAAAACCTTTTAAGGTATATTGACATATAATTGTGGAATAAAACGACTTGTGATTATTTATGGATATTCATCTCTGAGACTATAACTTGTGGTGTGTGTGTTTATTGTGGGGTCACAGTTCAGAGTAGTTGATTGTGTATTAAGATTGGGTGTTATTAAGGGAAATGGATCTCGTGACAACCCGGATCCCCGACCCCGGATTTGGGGGTGTTACATAAGTTGAAAAGGTGAAGTTACGAGATACTCCAATATACTTATATCTTTTCCGAATACTACTTGAACTACCACCATTCAAGGTATAATCAGTTTCAAAAGTTCATCACATAGATGAGACTACAAGATAAGATTTGAATAGATTCAATCTTTGAAATATTATTGAATGAAATGAAGTTACGAGATACTTCATTAAGTCCCGATATATATATCCATATATATCTCATACATTTCCTGAAAACCTCTGTCATGTAAAGTATGAACAGAGTTGTAATATTCAATAAATTTGGAAAGAAAAGAATTTTGGCATAAACCCGATATCTTGCTGATCAGGCAAAGATACCAATAAGTAACCTTTTCTACTAGTAGATGGATGAATCCCCCACCGGTCATCACCCTGGCCCCATTAGGACCTTGTGCTGGACCGCCACCCGGCCTCTTACGCGTTGATGGGCTGCCACCCAGCCACTTACACTTTGATAGACCGTACCCCGGCCTGTCGCTTATGTCGACTCAATTAGATGGACTTACTTCCCGAACGTTGGGTAAGTAATCAATTCATTTATCAAAACAGCTATCTCGTTGCGAATATAAAATACACCACAGAGCCGGATCCCTCAATTTTTAAGCGAGTATTTAAATCCCCTTCGAAAGGAAGATCTTAAATTTGAAAACGAGTTTTGGGATCCGCTCTAACTTTTAAAATCATTTTGAAGACTCGAAAACATTTTTAAGAATGTTTGGAGTAATGCTGATTTAATGAAGTAAATCAGTCCCAATATATTAGAAAATATCTGAATATTATTATTTATATAATATTCCCATAAGGATAATCCTTATAAAAATAATTGAAGTAGAAGTTTTAAAACGTATACTTGAAATGAATACTAGATAACCAAAGATATACTTATACGAAAGTATGATCTTTATTTGAATAATCGAAAATAAGTTTGATTATCGAAATATTATTCTTTAATAAAATAAAGAATATTATTTAATAAAAGAAGCGGAGTCATAAGTCCTCGAATGAATATTCAAAATAATATTCAATTAATAAAATAAGCGGAGTCATAAGTCCTCGAATGAATATTCAAAATAATATTCATTAAATAAAATAAAGTTATCGAATAAACCTTATTCGATTAATAGTTTTGAAAACTATATATATATATATAAATATATATATATATATATTATACTCGGGAACATCGACTCCCGGTTTATAAAATGTTCACCTTTGGGTCCCCTATACTAAGGGTATACGCAACTACTGCTTATCTCTAGCATAGGTATTATGCAACTTATAAGCATTTGAATCAACAATTAGATATCAAGATTACGAAACATGCATGCATATATACCATATCAGTATGCTCCAATATATCGCAAGATTTGCTAATAACAATTATGCACTTATCACAAGATAATGCATATGCATATATACATCACAACAACAGTATAACGGGTAGAAAACTTGCCTGAGTGTTCCCGGATAGACTTAAGCTTAGAGTGGGTCCGATAACCTATGAACAACAACATAAGTCAGAATGAAACCCCGGTCGCTTAAGAAACTAGACTTTAACCAATTGAACTTTAATGTTCGCTTATGGTCACTTCTACGCTTAACGAATCACATAAGTCGTTCGAGTACCCTCGGCTCCACCATTTTTAATAAATTAACCATTAAGAATTTTAAGGAGATTCTTTCGCGAGTACCCTACCAACTGCCTAATACACTTTACATATTTGTTTCATACTCCAATTAGTCATTTAAGGGCCTTAACCAAGGTTTCAAAGCAAGGCGAGGGGTAATGGTTCGTTCGCGAAACGCCGTTACTTAAAACAGTTGTTTCTCCTAAACCGTACATCGGATTCAAGCGAACCACATATCAAAACGAAGCTCGTAACATGAACTATCTAACCATGGCAATGGTAAAAACCTAACCGTGAGTTCACGAGTCCTGAAGTTAAGAACAAAAACAGTCTAAGGTAAATCGGGCATTACGACGGCTATGTTTACGCGATTACCAAATTTATACCACTCCAATCAATCCACAAATCAACCCACAATCAACATCACAACCAAACTCCATCCATACTTCATTACAACAGTCCCAACATCTAAAGATTTTCCAATTTATACTACCCCTAAACATGAACTAAAGCTATACTTAAGTTCATTAACCAATAATCCAAGATTTACAACTCAAACTCATTACAAATCCATCCAAACTCTAAATATACAAGAATCATACTTCTCATGAACTATACTAAATATAACAAGCTCTAAACATTCAAAAGTAAGGCTAGGTTATAAGTTTATACTTTCCTTGGTGAGTAGGAGCACTAAGGAGCTTGAAACAACCCTTGAAAATCCTTACAAAAGCTATATCTAAACAAAAACATAAGATCAAAATTTTCAAGATCTTGAAACACTATTCACCCTCTTCTTTCATGAATTATTGGAAGAAATTGTGAAGGAAATGGAAGCTTAGATTCATAGGATAGCTATATCTATGTACAAGGAACCTTGGATAATTACCTCACCATTTAACAATGTTTGGAACTTGAATTTGGATTTTCTTTTCTTTGAAAAAAGAAAGAAGCCGAGAGCTTCTTGCTTGGAAATGAAAGTCAATTTGTGTTTTGTGATTTGTTTTGCCTTGGCTTGGTTTCTACCTTTTGTTTGTTAATTAAATTGTTACCATGGTAAAAATTGTGTGGCTCACAATCAACCAACCAATCCTTCCCACTTTGTCATGCTCATGTCATCTGCTTATGTCATCTTGTTACACTTGTCTTCCTCTTGTTGGTGTGATGACATCATCATCCATTAACCTCTTTGATTAACCCCTAATTACTTGACTAATGACCGCTGATCTGTTATACGGTTCGCTTAACTTTTGTTCTCGTTTATCATTTGAGGGATCATACCCGGGATCTTATTACTTGGATTCCCCTAAACCTTTCTCAATATTTTATATTCCTTTTATGATCCTCTCTTATAATCCTTGAATTAAAATCCTTTTAATCATGTTACCTTATACTCAATTCTTTCTGTATCTGGTGGATTTTCAGGAAAAATCAAAGTGTTTGAATTTGGATTCTAACGATATTTACATACACTTATATACCATATAGAGTACTAATAAGATCTCAGAATGTCAATAAAAGAACCCCTACAAAGTGTGACATGAAAAGTTTTCTTATTCAGCATAATCAGCAAAATCACTATTCATAAGGGTTACAAAAAGTTCAAAATTTTTGGGGTTATTACATTTATACGGATCATAAGAGTTTAAAGTATATCTTTACTCAAAAGGAATTGAATATGAGACAAAGAAGGTGGTTAGAATTGATCAAGGATTATGATTGTGCGATAAACTATCATCCTGGAAAGGCAAATGTGGTGGCCGACGCTTTAAGTCGCAAGGAAAGGTTGAATATGTTAACGTCATCAGAAGAATTGATCAAGGATTTTGAAAAGATGGAAATAGAGGTGCAGACTCCAGAATTTGGAGGTAAAGCTATATATGCGATGTCATTTCAACCCGAAATTTTAGAAAAGATTCGATGCTGTCAAGAGCAAGTGATGAATCGCGAAAAGGATAAGTTGACGGGAGAAGAAATTAAAGCTCAAAAGGATGGAAAAGGAATATACCGTGTTAACTCACGTATTTGGATACCTAATGTTGTGGAACTAAAACACGAGATTTTACAAGAAGCGCATAACTCGAGATTTTCAATTCACCCTGGAAGTACGAAAATGTACCAGGATTTAAAAGGAAGTTATTGGTGGCCAAACATGAAGAGGGAAATTGCAGAATGGATAAGTAAATGTTATACATGCCAAAGAGTCAAAGCGGAACATCAAAGGCCGAGCGGATTGCTTCAGCCACTGGATATACCTGAATGGAAATGGGAGCATATAGCGATGAATTTCGTGGTAGGATTACCTAAAACCAAGACAAATCATGATGCGATTTGGGTGGTAATCGATCGGTTGACAAAGTCAGCACATTTCTTGCCGATAAATGAAAGGTTTTCGTTGGAAAAGTTGGTCAAATTGTATTTGGATGAAATTGTGATGCGTCACGGAGTCCCTGTATCTATCGTATCTGATAGAGATCCAAGGTTTAACTCGAGATTTTGGCGACAATTCCATGATCATTTGGGAACTAAGTTGAAAATGAGTACGGCATATCATCCGCAGACAGACGGACAAAGTGAAAGGACAATTCGGACAATTGAAGATATGTTGCGAACCTGCGTAATAGATTTCAAAGGAAATTGGGACGATCATTTGCCGTTAATTGAGTTTTCCTACAACAACAGTTATCATGCGAGTATTGGTATGCCGCCTTATGAAGCATTGTATGGAAGAAAATGTAGATCCTCTTCATATTGGGACGAAGTTGGTGAGCGCAAATTAATTGGCCCAGAGCTAGTTTTGAGAAGCTCAAAAATCTATTATGAGTAATGGTTGAAAAGCTAATTTTGAGATATACGTATTAAAATTGTCACTTGCAATAATTTTTGACTTTCCGAGAGAGATATATTTTATATTTGATTTTTATTACATTTGAATAAAAAGAAAGAATTAATTAGGCATAAAAGGGATTTAGTAGATTACTAAAATGCCCTTGCCTTTGATAGTTTATAAACACCCCCCTTTTCTTTCTTTCTTTCCCGTGAGCACCTTTTCCCCCTCTCCCTCATTTTCTTTTCTCTCTCACTCTCTCTCTCGAACACTCTCACTCTCTCTCTCGGCTCTTTCCATCTCTCTTCTCTCTCTCTTGCATGCAACACTCAAACCTCACTCAAACTCAAAGATATTGCTCTCTTTAGTCTCTATTTTCGGTATACATCTCAATTTCCATTTGCATGTAAGTATTGTGTAAGTGTTTTGATGTTGATCTCTATGGTTGTGTTCAAGGAAATTGATTTCTTGATACAAAACTATAAGAGTGGATTCAAGTGGATTATGTGGTTTAAAACTCAAGAGGAGACCCGTTTCGGGCTCTCTTAAGTTCGACCACCACCGGCTATGATCCAAGGAGAGCCGGTGGAGTTTTTATGATATGATAATTTGATTTTTAAGCTTGGCATGTTTTGGTTTCTTGAAGGTTTGAAAAAGGGTTTTATATTTTTAGAAACTCAAGTATGTGATTGATAAATGGATTGCATTGATTGTTTTAAAAAGAGAAATTGGATGTGTGTAAATGATTTGTTGCTTAGAAAATCAAAAATTAAGGTTTGCATGTTGGGTTATAATTCGGCTTTGTGCTAATTAAAAAGGGGAATTAAATTTGATGACTTGATCTTAGCTTATTTAGTATATAAAGTAATTGCATGTTAGTTTTAAAGAAGATCAAGTTATGCATGTCAATGTTTATTTCTTGAGTTGTGAATTTTGGATTTTTGCCGAATAGAAAATGTGTTTAGAAGGGATTAATTTGATGATTAAGTGGATGCATGTTGATTGAATGAATTGATTAAAGTTGAAGTCACTAAGTAATGCTTGGTTTTGGTGTTTAATGAATTTAATGACTATGTAAAGGTTTAAAACAAGTTGGGAATGTAATTTAAGACTTTGCATGTCAAAATTTATCCTTACATGCATGATTATTGGAAAAAAACCCGAATGGGTCTTAGGCTTAAAAAGAGAATTAAGTTGATTTTGCTAAATATCTTAGTGGCTAATGAGAACTTGATTGCATGACCATGATTGGGTGGTGTTTATGTTCGAATTTTGATAATCAAAAGGAGGTGTTGATTTTCGATTCTTAATGTGATTATGATTCGGATTTTTGATTAAAAAGGATGAAGTTTAATTGTGTAAATGACTCTTGTGATTTATATTATTTATGTTTGATTATATGAGATTGAAATTGAGTATACGTGATTGTGTTTTATGTGTATGGCCGAATGGTATATAAGTAGAAAAGCGACTGATTTGATTTCCAATACCTTGCTAAGTGATTGCATGTGAAATCCTAGGAGATATGTGACTCATTTGTGTGATTGGTTGTTATTATGGTTCGAATTAACGAATAAAAGAAAAAGGGAATTAAATAGTTTGTTATTAAAGAACTATAAGTGACAGTTATGGTCGCAAGAGGTTTAGTTGTGAATAAATCATGTACTCGTAAGAGTTATATTGGTGTGATTTGAGAAATGGTTAAGGTCAAGTAAGTACGCGTCGATCGATAAGTATATATAAAGATATAAAGGTTAAGAGTAAAATATATATGACGTGTGATGTGCTATGTGCTTATATGTATAAGCTATATTCGTATACTCGAGTCAAGGATATAATCGAGTTATCGTATTGAGTGATCGTTCTGGGAATGAGAGTTGAAAAACTGATTAAGGTTTTGGTTTTTATTGTAGATTCGGAGCGTGAGGGCATTCAGGATAGGAAAGGAAAGGGTATACTAGGTGGCAGTAGTTCAACCTTCAGGAAAGCAAATTCAGGCAAGTAACTCTCATTACTTGTGAAAATGATTATAGAGAGGTTGATGTTCATACCATGTAGAGTATGAAGTGTTAATTAATGAACCCTGTTAATGACTTGAGATATCCTGTTTTGATTCTGATATACTGTTATTGATAAGCTTACTGATTCAACCCTTTGGTAACCTATCCTTTCTGTTCAAGTTATTTACTAAGCCATGGATTGTATTGAACCCTATTATTATCCTTGCGAACCCTGTTTAATGATACTTTATTTCCTGATCACCCTATTGGTCCCTAAACAGATGTTGATTCCTCTAACTTAAGTACCTTGTTATCCTTGATACCGAATCCTTAAGAATTGTTCCTTGCTTATCTTTGAATCACTCCCTGAACTTTGTTTTCTTAAAATTTGACTTAAGAATGAGTTTCGACTCGAAAGTGACTGAATGATTTCATATTCTTGGTAATGATAAAATGGATTTTAGAAAACCTATTTGTTTTCTTCCAACTCAAGGTTTTCCAAACGAATTCCTGATGGTTAGGATTGGGACGTAAGAGGCTAGTAGGACTAGTCCAGTCATGGTAAATGGCTAGCGGGGCTAGTCCAACTTAAGGCTGAAATTATGCCGATTGGTACCTTAAAGACTGGATGGAGGTCGGTACAGGCTGGTCACCCGTATTATAATGAAATGGAAAGATAAAGTGATCCAATCAAGGGTTTTAAATGATTATTTAAAAGAGAACTGAAACTTTCTGTTCAGTAAATTGATTCTTGAAAATGAAAATGGTTTATTATGTTAATATGAAGCTTAAAGCTCGAGAACCCTGATTCTTAAATCTGTTGATCATATGATTGATTCCATATAATGAAATATTGTTGCTTTCCTCTTTTTGAAAGATCTATTCCGATCCTTTAATAATTTGTGATGAATGTCGGCTTTCGTCCAGCATTGAGCCTTGTTCCTTGAAAGCACCACATTATCCTTCAAAACCTTTCCTTAACCCAAAAACTGGAAATCTGCCACCTAGAACAAATAAAGTAGAATGCCCTGAGTTTGGTAAAGTATATTGTGAATTGATATCGTAGAACTGCTTTATAGTTACTTGCTGAGTTTTATACTCACATGTTTTGTTTTAATCTAACCATGGCAGTTAAGCAAGAAAATGGCCAGGCTTAGGCGCACTGCTCGTAAGAGCGTACCTGGTGGTCCCTATCGTGTTGAGGGCTTCCGGTTGCCAGAGCAGATAGTGGTATTTTTGAGTGAGCACGCGCCTAGAAGAAAATCTGTAAAAGATACAATGGGTTATCTGTCGGTTCCCAGCCGGAATTGATATTGTCTATTTAATATTATTTTAGGGTTGTAAGTTATATTTTATGATTGGTAGTTGTAATCTTGTCTCATACTTTATCCTGTTGATCATGTTAGTAGTTAATCGGGGTTTATGCTTATTTAATTATTAGATTAAAGGTGTGTGAGTCCTCGTTTCCTAACCCCGAGATTGAGGGCGTCACAAGGAAGGCGGCTGATTTAAAGGAAAGAAGATCAAGACTAAAACAAGAAGAGATATGCATGGAGAAGAATTCTATGAAGAATATAATACTTGGAAGAAAAGATAACTAGTTGATATATTTTAGGATGCAGACTTATGTTCAATATCAATTAGAAGTTTATCTTGAAACTGTGTGTCTATATAAACACATCATAGGGTTTACACTATAAGTATTATCTTAATCGAGAATATTTTTCATTGTGACCCTAGCAGCTCTCGTGATATTTATTCATCACCGAGAGAGGACGGTTCCATTGTAATACTGTTTTATTAATAAGATTATTCTGTGTTTCATACTTTTGTTCTTAATTCGATTTGATTGTAGTATACACTGTATTCAACCCCCTTCTACAGTGTATGTGACCTAACAAGTGGTATCAGAGCAGTCTGTTAACACATATACAGTAAAGATTCAAAACAATCATGTCTGAAGAAGAGAAAACTCCAACCAAGCCCACCAAAATTGAAGAAACTCCAAAGACTCAAATCCATAATCGAAATGAGACTATTAGGGTTCCCATACTGAAATCTTCTGAGTATCCCATATGAAAGTGAGGATGACTATGTTTCTGGAAGCTACATATCCAGAATATCTTGACAGAATTAATGAAGGACCATATAAGCCAACCAAGCTCTCTATTGTAGTTGCAGATCAGCCAGCACAGACTGTACCAAAGAAGAAAAGTGAATATACAACTGAAGATATCTCATCTATTGCCAAGGATGCAAAAGTAAGGCATTTACTGCATAGTGCCATTGATAATGTCATTTCAAACAGGATAATTAACTGCAAGACTGTAAAGGAGATATGGGATGCCTTGGAGACAAGATTCCAGGGAACTGATTCAATTAAGAAGAACATGAGGACTATACTTACTCAAGAGTATGAGCACTTTGACTCAAAACCTGATGAGTCATTAACTGGTTTATATGACAGATTTGTCAAACTCTTGAATAATCTGTCACTGGTGAATAAGGAATATGATCTTAAAGATACTAATCTTAAATTCCTTTTAGCTCTTCCTGAAAGTTGGGATTTGAAGGCAACTACTATAAGAGACAACTATGATCTTGATGAAACTACTCTTGATGAAATTTATGGTATGCTCAAAACTCATGAACTTGAGATGGATCAAAGAAGAAAGAGGCATGTGAGAAAGTCAAGAACAGTTGCTCTTAAGGTTGAGGAGGAATCCCCCAAAGTGGCTATCTCAAAGAAAGGCAAAGGAAAGGCTCTCATCACAAAGTCTGATACCGAGTCATCAAGTTCTGATAGTGATGAAGATTCAGAAACTGAAAGTCTATCTGAGATGGATGCTGATGAAGAGATGATGAAATTGTATGCTCTTATGGTGAAGGGTATCACAAAGATAGCCTAAAGGAAATTCAGAAGGGGAAAGAAGTTTTCCAGGAAAAGTGGAAGTTCTGATAAGAAGGGATTCAGAAAATCTGAAGGCAAAGCTGGAAAGTCTAATAGAGGAGATTACTCAAATGTTAAATGCTACAATTATGGTGAGAAAGGCCACATATCTCCTGATTGCAAGAAAGGAAAAGGTGACAAAGGCAAGGCACTTGTCACAAAGAAGAAAAGCTGGACAGACACTTCAGATTCTGAGAATGAGGTTAACTATGCCTTGATGGCAAATGCTGATAGCAGTTCTGAAGCTACTGAGTTAAAGGTACCTCAAACAACTTATGCTTTTCATACTGATGATATTACTGAGTTGAGATCTTATCTTAAAACCATATTCATTAGATATAGAGATCAGACTTTAACATGTGATAGGTTAACTTCTGAAAATCTGGCTTTTAAGAAAAGGAATGACTATTTAGAAAATGAGTTAGTTATGTTCCATCAAACTGAGAAAGAAAGAGATGATGCTTTTTATGTTAGAGATGAAGTGTTAAAATTGAATTAATCTCTAAAAACTGAGTTAGAAAAGGAAAGAGAGATTATCAGGACTTGGACTAAATCTGGCAGAACAACTCAGAATTTACTAAGTAGTGGAAACTGGAAAGAGGACTTAGGTTATGGAGATGATAAAAGTGAAAAGGAACTAAACAAGTTAAGCCAATTATTGTTAAACAGACTACTAAGCCAAAGGTAAATCCTGTTAAGTTTGTAGCTAAAATTGTAAAGTCTGATTCTGAAGAGATGAAAGATAATGATACAGAAGTTAAGGCAGAGTCAACTTCTGACAAATTGAAACATGATAAGCCATCTGAAGCTAACATAGGCTTAATGACAAAGAAGCAGCTTAAGTATAAGCTGAAAGAGATTAAGGATGTAAACAAGGTAAAGCCACCTAGAAAAAATAGGAATGGAAAGGAAGGTGTGAATAAAAGCAATAATTTTATGCCTGTTCCTAATGTTCCTGGAAAGAAATGCTATAACTGTGGAAATTCTAACCATCTGGCTTCTTTTTGCAGGAAGAATAAGAATATAAACTCCTTACCTTCTAAGTCAGGAGTTAAGAGTCAGTCTGTTAGGTTTAAGCCACAAAATCCTTGTTTTTATTGTGGTAGTTTATGGCATTCTATTTATACTTGTAAGGAATATCATAGTTTGTACTATGATTATTATCAAATAAAACCTTCTTTAAAGAAAGTTAGCATTATTCCTTCTATTGTAAGTTCTGATGCAAAGTCTGATACAGTAAATTATGATAAGAAAAATGTTGACATAAACTCTGATGTTAAATCCGCTGCAAATGTTAACAAACTTAAAAAGGCCAAAGGATCCAAGCAAGTCTGGGTCCTTAAAACTAATCATTAGTGGTCTTTGTGATTGCAGGGCAACAGGAAAAACATCCTAGTTCTGGACAGTGGATGTTCAGGACATATGACTGGAAATAAAGCCCTGCTATCAGACTTTGTGGAGAAAGCTGGTGTTAGATATATTTGATAATGTCATGGTTAATATGATTTATGTTTAGTTTTCAGATCTTACTTAAACAGGATAAATCAGTACTTATTGGAAGTCAGGACTTAAGGATATCAGTACTTATATTATCAGGAGATAATCATCGGAAGATGGATATCAGAACTTAAGTGCTCAAGGACGTTCAGAAAATGACAGTAGCTGATTAAAGGAAAGAAGATCGAGATAAACATAAGAAGAGATATGCATGAAGAAGGAATTCTATGAAGAATAGAATACTTGGAAGAAAAGATATCTGATTGATATATTTTAGGAAGCAGAATTATATTCCATATCAATTAGAGATTATCTTGTAACTGTGTAGTATATAAATACAGACATAGGGTTTACACTATAAATGTTATCATATTCGAGAAGATTATTAATTGTAACCCTAGCAGCTCTCGTGATATTTGTTCATCACTGAGAGGTAACAGTTCCATACTGTAACAGAGTTTATTGTTTCAATAAAGTTTGTTTTCTGTTACTTGAGATATTAAAGTTCGATTTGATTGTACTTTACACTGTATTCACCCCCTCTACAGTGTGTGTGACCTAACAAGTGGTATCAGAGCCTATCTATTAACGCACATACAGTTAAAGATCCAAACACAATCATGTCTGACACAGAAACTCCAACTAAGCCTACCAAAACTGAAGAACCTCCAAAGACACAAATTCAAAGTCGGTATGAAACCATCAGAGTTCCCATACTGAGACCATCTGAATATGCCATATGGAAGGTGAGGATGACCATGTTTCTGGAAGCTACAGATCCAGAATATCTTGATAGAATCAAGGAAGGACCTCACAAACCAACCAAGCTCGATGTTGCAGTTGCAGGTGAAGCAGCAAAGACCGTACCAAAGGAGAAGAGTGATTATACTGCTGAAGATATCGCATCAATTGCTAAGGATGCTAAGATATGGGATGCTCTGGAAACAAGGTATCAGGGAACTGATACAATTAAGAAGAACAGGAAGACAATACTCACTCAAGAGTATGAACACTTTGACTCAAAGGCTAATGAGTCATTGATTGATTTATATGATAGATTTGTCAAACTCTTGAATGATCTGTCACTGGTTAATAAGGAGTATGATCTTGAAGATTCAAACCTTAAATTCCTGTTACCTCTTCCTGAATGTTGGGATTTGAAGGCAACAACAATAAGAGACAACTACAGTCTTGATGAAACCACTCTTGATGAAATTTATGGAATGCTCAAGACTCATGAACTTGAGATGGAACAAAGAAGCAAGAGGAAAGGAGGAAAGTCAAGGACAGTTGCTCTTAAGGCTGAAGAAGAATCCCCCAAAGCAGCTACCTCAAGGAAAGACAAGGGTAAAGCGCTTTTCACAAAGTCTGATACTGAGTCATCAAGTTCTGAAAGTGATGATGACTCAGATTCTGAAAGCTTGCCTGAGACTGATGCTGATGAGGAGATGATGAAGCTGTGTGCTCTTATGGTGAAAGGGATCACAAAGATTGCATACAGGAAGTTCAGGAAGGGAAAGAAGTTTTCCAGGAAAGGCACAAGTTCTGATAAGAAGAATTTCAGAAGATCTGAGGGAAGAGGAGGAAAGTCTGATAGAGGAGATTATATAAATGTCAAATGCTATAACTGTGGTGAGAAAGGCCACATATCTCCCGATTGCAAGAAAGTAAAGGGTGACAAAGGCAAGGCTCTTGTCACAAAGAAGAAAAGCTGGACAGACACCTCAGACTCTGAAAGTGAGGAGAACTATGCTTTGATGGCAAATGCTGATAAAGCAAGTGCTTAGAGCAGTTCTGAAGCTGCTGAAACAAAGGTACCTCAGACTACTTATGCTTTTCATACTGATGATATTAATGAGTTGAGAAGATATCTTAAAACCATGTTTGTTAGTTATAGAGATCAAACTTTAACATGTGAAAGATTAACTTCTGAAAATCTTGCTTTTAAGAAAAGAAATGATTTCTTAGAAAAAGAGTTAGTTATGTTCCATCAAACTCAGAAGGATAGAGATGATGCTTTTTATGTTAGGGATGAAGTGCTAAAAATGAATGAATCTCTAAAAACTGAGTTAGAAAAGGAAAGAGAGATTATCAGGACTTGGACTAACTCTGGCAGAACAACTCAAAATTTGCTAAGTAGTGAAAATTGGAAAGAGGGCTTAGGTTATGGAGAGGAAAAGAATGATAAAGGAACTGTAGAAATTAAGCCTATTGTTAAGCAAAAGCCAAAGTTAAAACCTGTTAAGTTTGTAACTGTAAAGTATGATAATGAGCAATTAGAAGTTAAAGAGGGATTAACTTCTGACAAACTAAAACAGGAAAAGACAGCTGAAGTAAACATAGGCTTAATGACTAAGAAGCAGCTTAAGCATAAGCTGAAAGATGTTAAGAATGCAAACAAGGTAAAATCACTTAGGAAAAATAGGAATGGAAAGGAAGGTGTGAATAAAAGCAATGATTATAAGCCTGTTCCTGATGCTCCTAGGAAAACGTGTCATAACTGTGGAAGTTCTAACCATCTGGCTTCTTTTTGCAGGAAGAATAAGAACATAAACTCCTTACCTTCAAAGTCAGGAGTTAAGAGTCAGTCTGTTAGATATAAGCCACAAAATCCTTGTTTTCATTGTGGTAGTTTATGGCATTCCATTTATACTTGTAAGGAATATCATAGTTTGTACTATGATTATTATCAAATAAAACCTTCTTTAAAAAAAGTTTCCATTGTTCCTTCTAGTGTAAATTCTAATTCAAAGTCTGATAGTGTAAATTCTGATAAGAAAAATGTTAACATAAACTCTGATGCTAAATCCGCTGCAAATGTTAACAAACTTGATAAGGCCAAGGGATCCAAGCAAGTCTGGGTCCTTAAAACTAATCATTAGTGGTCTTTGTAATTGCAGGGCAACATGAAAAATATCCTAGTCCTGGACAGTGGATGTTCAGGACATATGACTGGAAATAAAGCCCTGCTATCAGACTTTGTGGAGAAAGCTGGCCCAAGTATTTCTTATGGAGATGGCAACTTTGGAAAAACATTGGGATATGGCAATATCAATCTTGGGAATGTCATCATTAAAGAAGTAGCTCTGGTCTCAGGACTTAAACACAATCTGCTGAGTATAAGTCAAATCTGTGACAGAGGTTATCATGTTGATTTCTTTCAAGAACTCTGTGAAGTTGTGAGTAAATCTAAAGGAAAAGTTGTTCTGAAAGGATACAGGCATGGTAACATTTATGAAGCTAAGCTTTCAACAAGTACTGATGGTTCTGCAATCTGTCTGATGAGTAGAACATCAATTGAAGAAAGCTGGAATTGGCACAAGAAACTCTCTCATTTAAATTTCAACGATATAAATGAACTAGTCAAGAAAGATCTTGTGAGAGGACTGCCAAAGTCAGTATTTGCTCCTGATGGCCTTTGTGATTCTTGTCAGAAGGCTAAACAAAGAAAATCTTCATTCAAGAGCAAGACTGAATCATCAATTCTTGAGCCTTATCATCTACTACATGTTGATCTATTTGGTCCAGTGAATATCATGTCGATTGTAAAGAAGAAATATGCGTTGGTCATCGTGGATGAGTTCACCAGATACACATGGGTGTATTTCTTGCACACAAAAAGTGAAACTGCATCTATCTTGATTGATCATGTCAAACATCTGGATAAATTGGTCAAAGATTCTGTGAAAACCATAAGGAGTGATAATGGCACTGAATTCAAGAATTTGATAATGGAAGAGTTTTGCAAAAACCATGGAATTAAGCAGGAATTTTCTGCTCCTGGAACTCCACAGCAAAATGGAGTTGTTGAAAGGAAGAATAGAACTCTCATTGAAGTTGCACGTACAATGCTTGAAGAAGCAAAGCTTCCAACCTATTTCTGGGTTGAAGCTGTGCAGACTGCTTGTTTTACTCAAAATGCAACACTCATTAACAAGCAAGGAAAAACACCATATGAGATGGTGAAGAAAAAGAAGCCAAATCTGAAGTATTTTTATGTGTTTGGATGCAAGTGTTTTGTTCTCAAGACTCATCCTGAACAGTTATCCAAATTTGATCTAAAAGCTGATGAAGGAATCTTTGTTGGATATCCACTTTCCACAAAAGCCTTCAGAGTCTATAATCTGAGAACAAGAGTGGTCATGGAATCTATCAATGTCTCTTTTGATGACAAGAAGATTACTTGACTTAAAGATTTTATTGATCATGAACAGCTGAGATTTGCAAATGAAGACTCAAATTCTGATACTGAAAATCCTGACAATCTAAGTCCTGATACTGTAAACTCTGATGGATTAAACTGTGATGTTATTGAAACTGTGGTGACTACGCCAAAGGAAGATGCACCTATGCAGGGGGAGCATACTCAAGATCTTACCACATCTCAAGAAGCATCAGAACATACATCTGGCTCTTCAAGTTCTGATTTGTCAAGTTCTGATAAGCCAAGTTCTGATATTTCTGAAAATCTAAATTCTGAAGAATCCAACTTAGAGAGCATAGTTTCAGAGGGAGCATCAGAAAATGAAGTTGAAGACAGCATGGATCATGGGGGGGCATCCAGTTCTAGAGAAAACCTTCCACTGACTAAATCACATACACCTGATTTGATAATTGGAAATCCTGATGCAGGTGTCAGAACTAGAACAAGTACTTTAAACGAATGTCTTTACAATTCTTTTCTTTCTCAAACTGAACCAAAGAAAGTGGAAGAAGCTCTTCAAGATGCTGATTGGGTGCAAGCAATACAGGAAGAGTTAAATGAATTTGAAAGAAACAAAGTCTGGACCCTAGTGCCAAGACCAAAGAATAGATCTGTTGTTGGTACAAAGTGGGTATTCAGAAACAAAACTGACAGTGATGGCATAATTACAAGGAATAAGGCAAGGCTGGTTGCAAAAGGATATTCTCAATAGGAGGGAATTGATTATGATGAAACATTTGCACCAGTTGCTAGGTTAGAAGCCATAAGGATATTTTTGGCTTATGCTGCTCACAAAAAGTTTACTGTCTTTCAAATGGATGTGAAAAGTGCTTTTTCTCAATGGAGAATTGGAGGAGGAAGTATATGTTGAACAACCTCCAGGCTTTGTAGATTCCAAACATCCAGATTATGTCTACAGGCTTGATAAAGCACTTTATGGACTTAAGCGAGCTCCTAGAGCATGGTATGAGACTTTAGATCAGTTTCTTCTGGAAAGTGGATTTAACAGAGGAACTATAGACAAAATACTGTTCTACCTCAACCATGGAAAAGACTTACTTCTGGTCCAGATTTATGTTGATGATATCATTTTTGGGTCTACAAATGACAGACTTTGCAAGAAGTTGGCCAAACTGATGCAGTCAAGGTATCAGATGAGTATGATGGGGGAACTTAGCTATTTTCTGGGCCTTCAAGTCAAGCAGAATGAAGAAGGCACTTTTATTTGTCAAACTAAGTACACCAGAAACTTGCTGAAGAAATTTGGAATGCAAGATTGTTCAAGTGCATCCACTCCCATGGCCACTACAACAAAACTGGACAAGGATACTGGTAAATCAGTAGATATTACTGATTACAGAAGTATGATTGGCTCTCTACTCTATCTAACTGCTAGTCGACCTGATATCATGTATGCTACCTGTCTTTGTGCAAGATTTCAAGCAGATCCAAGAAAACCTCACTTAACAGCTGTGAAAAGAATTTTCAAGTATCTTAAGGGAACAGCTGATCTGGGATTGTGGTATCCCAGAGAATCAGATTTTAAACTAATAGGTTACTCAGATGCAGATTTTGCAGGTTGCAAAATTGACAGGAAAAGCACAAGTGGAAGCTGCTAATTTCTTGGAGGCAGATTGGTTTCTTGGTTTAGCAAGAAATAAAAGTCAATTTCCACATCAACTGCAGAAGCAGAGTATATTACTGCAGGAAGCTGTTGTGCACAGATTCTTTGGATGAAGAATCAGTTACTGGATTATGGGTTAACATATTTCAAAATCCCTATTTACTGTGATAATCAAAGTGCTATTGCTATGACAGGTAATCTAGTTCAACACTCTATGACAAAGCACATCAGCATCAGGTATCACTTCATCAGGGAACACGTGGATGAAGGTACAGTGGAATTGTACTTTGTTCTAACAGATCAACAACTAGCAGATATCTTCATAAAACCATTGTGTGAAACTACTTTTATAAGATTGGTAAATGAACTTGGAATGGTTTCAGGTTCTTTCTCTAAATCTGCTTAGTTTTGTTCTGATGCATCAGACTTTATGATCAGTATTTACAGAATTTACTCTCTTTGTGTATTCTGTGCTTAATTAAAAAATGTGCTTAAGTACTGACTGTTGCTGATATATGTTTCTAAACTCTAAAAATGGTATGTCTGTTTGTGTAACTATTCAATCCTATGAGGATAATTGTGCTAGATGCTGACTTAGTAGTCTTCAATAAACAAGGGATCCCATGTTAGAAGTAATTATTTCTGTGGAAATTCATTGACACAAGCAAATTCTGATATTGAGCTTAGTTGAGTTTACTTTGTCTATCTTATTACTAAGTCATAAACTAGAATATTGCTTCTCATCTGTTGAGTTCTGATGCTAGTAAATCTGTTTGGATGTACTAAGTGCTGATAAACCTCACTTATCAAAAGAAAAGGGAAAAGAATCAATGATTAAACTTCAGGTACTCCTTTGAGATCTAGAGTACAAATGTGGAAGGAACGACCCAAGTGCATTGCTGGTATTAAGTAAATATGCATCAGAAAAGCAAAATATTTTCTTGGTGACTTTTCACACTCTATGATTACTGGAGAAATACTCTGATAATAGCATAAATTATGATAAGCAGTCGTGACTCACTTACACTGAGAAGCCACTGTAAACTGGAATTTAAAAAGATGCATAAAATTAGCATAAAATAGTTGAGGTGGACTCAAGCATGAATTCATTCAACAGTAGGTTTCAGAATAATGACAGCTCTTGAGCAAAGTTTTAGTTATGCCTTATTTCTAAGATGTACTGAAGTGAATCAGACTTTACTCCCTGTCTGATATTTAGCTTAATGCACACACTAAACACTCCATATGAATGATGAAAATCACTGTGGTGATCTATGTTGTTTTAGATGAATAGTCATTGTGTCACATTGCACAAATTCTGAGGACAGGTTCTGATTGCATGTTCTGATGATTAAGTTCTGAAGAATATAAATCAGAATTTGTGTGAGGACTTACTAAGATAGGCATTCATTTTTCAAGTTAAGAAATTATGTTCTGATGATCGTTAAGTTTTGATATAAGTCTAGGTTCTGATATTAAAGTCTGATTCTTTACTTGACTTATTTGTGGATAAAGTTTGAAAACAGTCTCAGTTTAAACCTGAATATGTTGAAGTGGAAGATTAACAGTCACTATATTTACGGATAGTGGTACTCGTACATGAACAGTCAACTTTTACTTGCTTCTTGTGCGCATTAAACCATGTTTTCCCTTTCAAATGAATGTTTTTCTTTTTCCAAGTCTGGGGAGACGAGGTAGAATTAATTCTACCTGTCAGCATTAAATTTCTTTGCGTCTCCTGGCATTCTCTTGCCTATATAAGAAACCACTTCACATCAGCCTTCCCATCAAATCTTTAGTCACAAACTCACCTTCATAATCTTTATATCAAAAACACCATGGTCAACTAAAATATGTTTTTGAACTACGAAACATTCAACATGGAGCTGAGCTGTGCCGATTGGCAGCAGGAATGGCACGTCACTGCCATTCCTGATGAGATATGGGACTCCGTTCCCCATGAGGTACTTACCCACCTCCTGTTCTTCTACATGGACTACCATCTCCATTTGGAGCGATTGGAGGAGGAAAGGCTGGAAGCTCTCCGCCAGCAAGAGCGAATCATTCGACTCGCTATTCTGTTTGTCGAGAGTAGGAAGAAGAAATGATTTATTTTCTTCTTCCTTTTTTTCTTCATCATCAGCCTTGCCCTGCTTCTTGAGCTAGGACAAAGGCTGTTGACGTTAGGTTTAGAAGCTTAGGGCAATCTTGTAAAAAGTTCTGATGTAATTTAAATTTTATGAATGTATTCTCTTGATATATTAATGAAATTTGTTTTTATTTCAAGATCTTGTCTCTGAGATATTTTGTAATGCATTGATAAATCCTGATACATATTCATATTCTGATGACCATATAAATTCTGTTTTAACTTAAGTTCTGATTTTACTTTATCAGTACTTGTTCATCTGATTTATTATGGTCATTTTCACTCGATTGTTTTTTCCAGAATACTGATGTTGCAGTGAAAAATAATTAAATAAGTGGGAATAGTTTCAATTTTGAATTAAAACTGATTCACCTTGATTAATGGAATAACTGGGTAAGTGGAACGGTTTTTCCTTGAAAAACTGCAAGTGGGTAAGTAATGATTACTGTTTTCTCGTGCCCATTAACTATTCATTTTTACTGCATGTCTGATAGGTGTCCAACGGTTACATTTTTTTTAAATGTATAAGTAAGACAGAGAGAGGATTTTCTAATCTTTTATTCATTTTTCTACTTTTTCTCTCTATTTTCTTTTACTCTCTTTCTTCTTCTTACGTTGGTTTTTCATATAGACATTTTATCAAACACCTAACAGACACTTATCAATCTCGATTAATTTCATGGCACCTAAGGATTTAATCTTTGATGGAGCTAAATTTGTTCCAAACAACTATGCTGCAATTCTTGATAATGCTGAAGCTCCGTCTGAATTGCATTTTGTGCAAGATCTTCTTGCACACAGTGAAATCGGGTATGCATTGACCCAACCTTCAGTCTTTTCAAGCCAACAAGTTCTGACACTTTGGAGGACTGGAAACTTTGATAATGGTGGTCAAAATGGTACTCCTAGTATTGTTTTTGAAGTGGGTGATTCTCCATATGCAGTCACTCCTGGTACAATACGCAAGGCTCTACATCTCCCAGAAGGCTGTACTTTTTCAATTCCAGAGGAATCAGCTCTTCAAGAGTTAATGGCCAGTTTGGGGTATGAACAGAGTTTGGCAAAGCTTGGGTAGTTGAAACGGGCTCATATCAGGAGGGAATGGAGCTTCTTCTTCGACTGCATCACTAAAGCTTTTGGGAACAGGTGTTCCAACTTTGATGTCATCCCTATAATGAGTCAGCACATTGGGTATGCCATTATAAACCAAACTCATTTTGATTTTGCAACTGCTATAATAGGTTTTATTGGGGATATGATGACAGAGGATAGAAATGTTGTTTACTTTGCTAGATTCTGTCAACTTATATATACTTTTTGTACTGATGAACCTCGGCTAACCAGTACCTTAACTCCACTTTTTAAAGTTGCAAAACGATACTTTAATGACCTGGTAAATGCTGATACTAAGAAACCAGTGGTTAGACCTTTATAAATTCCTCAGTCTGTAAAACAGATCTTAGTAAATGCTGATCCTGATTCCTATAGATCTGTTTATCCTGATGTTCAACCAACAACCACCTCCCACACACCACAACAACCATCAGAACATACCACTCATACTACTCAACCAACCCTCAGGCAATATATCAAATCCTATCTCTCCACTTCACAGACAGTTCAACCCTCATCCTCAGAACCTCCTGTGAAACCTTCATTTTCCAAGCCTAAGAGGACAAAGACTGTTCCTCAAACACCTCAAAAGAGAAGGAGGATTGCTTTGAGAGATGAATCAGACAGTGAGAAAGAGGTTTCTACATCAGAACCTGTTATCCAAGAAACTGAGAAAGTGACTTCTTAGAAGGATTCTGCAATTGGGGGATCTAGGCTTCTCAAGAGGCTTAGAAGAATGACTGTTCCTGAAACTCCCAAGGAATCCATATCTACAAAGAGATACAAGAAACAGAGGGCAAAAAGGCCAGTTTCAGATGATGAAGAAGCAGTAGCTAAGGAAGGGGATCAAGAATCTCTGATCTCACAAGAAAAGGAATCTGTTCCAGTCACTACTTCTCCATCCACTCCAACTCAGGAAGCTGTTACTGAAAAGGCCAATACACAATATATGTCTCCTGTTCAAAAATCTGTATCTCCTGTTACTACAGGCACAAGTGCTGATATTGATTTCCAGACCTTGGTTGTGCCTGAAGTAATTCTCTTAGAAGCTCCAATATCAACTAATCCATCAACAACACCTGTTGCTCAAACTCCAGAATTATCTACTACACCTTCTCTGCATCTAGATGCTGATGATCAGAATATAGGTAAGCATCAGGATATGGCTGTTGATCAGAACTTGGAACCAGATCAGCACTTAGAGGATGGTGAAGCCTCTATTGCTACTCACACTGTTGTTTTATCAGCAGATACTGATTCTGTAAGTTCTGATGCTGTAAATGTTGGAGATACTGGTGATTCTGCTCCAAATGCAGATGCTGATGAAGCAGGTCCTTCAGGACATGCTCCTCAACAAACTGTTCTTAAATCTGAACTTGTTCAGAAGTTTGTTATAAGAGAAGCACCAGTGCCTTGGAGTGAAACTCCTGCAGGACAGGAGTAGACTAAGGAATGGAACTCAGTTTCCTGTGTTCCAACTGCAAAGCATCTTGCTGAGCACTTGACTAAAGCTGATGAGATGTTAATTACTGATGATTTCAAAACACAGCTTAGAGTCACTGTATTGAGTACTAAACATCTACAAGGTCTTCATTCAACTACTCATGCAGAGCTACACATGATTCGGGAAGAATTTATCAAACAAGATCAAGTTCACAAGATTGATAAGAAAAAGTTCTTCCAACCTACCTTTGACAGGATTGCTTATATTGAGAAGACTCAAGAGAAACAACAAGCTCAGATTGATGATATTCTGCAAAATCAAGCTTCTCAGCAATCTCAACTTACTGAAATCCAAGCTCAGTGGAATTGCTTGTCTCTCTTCTACTACATGCTGATGCCAAAAAGGGGGAGAAAGTAATTAAGTCCAAATGCAAGACTGACAAGACACTGAAAGGGAAGGGTGATGAGAAGGATGATCAAGGAAACTCAGGAATGGGTAGAGGTCATAGTCAAGGTAGAAATTTCTCATCAAGAAAAGCTGAAATCACAAGTCACAGGACAAGTTATGATACTGGGAAAAGAATTAGTTTTGCTACTGGTAAAAGGATAAGTTCTGATGAACTTTTAGATCTTGATGAAGAAATGTCAAGACAGTTATTTCTTCAGGAAAATCCAGGAATGGACTTGGAGAGTTTAATAGAAGAAGAAGCCAGACTTAAATCAGAGAAAGTCACATCTAAATCTGAAGCTTCTGGTAAAAAGATGCTTCCAAAACTCAAAGGCATTGTGATAAAAGAAAGGACAAATACTGAAGCAGCATTGGTTAAATCACAACCGCAGATAGATCCAAGATCCAAGGGTAAAGAAAAGGTTGGTGAACCTATCAAGGTTTATGTGCCTCCTGAGAATGAAGAAATCACTGATGAAAAGGATTATCTTGCTCTGACTTCAAGAAAAGTTCTTAAAACAACCTCTGACATGGCTCAAGTTGTTCAGAGTCAAGAGACAATAAGTTCTGATATTTTGAAGAAGCAAGTAACCTCTGACACAGCTCAAGTTAACTCGAAATCAGAAGATAGATCAAAGAAACTCCTACCAGGATTCACTAAAGCAAAACAGACTCAACCTTTGAAGACTGCTGCAAGTGGTTTTGAAGCAAGAGTAGTTACTGGAAAGGAAGCAAGAGATAAAACTGGATTGGGAAGTACTGATGAAAGAAGAATACAGAACACTACCAATGATCCAACTTCCTTGAATGAACCAGGTATTGGAGCAACTCCTGAGAGATTGAATCAACTGGAATCTGTACAAATGGTTTACCATACCTACTTGAAAGAACACATTTTGTTGTACTTCATGACAGATGGTAGGGTTTATCATATAAGGCAAAATGCCATTCATTTGAAGTATTTTGAAGAATTGGAGCATGTACTATTCTTACTTCAAGTGGATGACAGATTGACAGAAAGTGCTGCAAACTATTTGAAGGATCAGATTCAGAGACAGAAAAGGCTTTATTCTGTTAAATCTGACATCACATATGTTCCAAAGTACAGAGATCACAAGGGTGATATAGTTGAAATGAAGCCCAATACTGCTAAGATTATAACTACCTTTCTGGGTTACAGGGCTGTGGAATTCAATCTTGAGTCTGATAAAGCTTATTTGATCAGACTGGATCAGGATATAAGGAAAGCTAAGATTAATGATCTCAGGGCTGCAATATTTCAAATTGGTGAAGATACTGCAGAGCTTAAAGATGCCAAAAGGAGGATGATTGATGAACTTAGATATGCTGAGAGATGTTTGTTAAAGAACTATCTCAGAACAACTCCTGACATCAGAGAGATCAGAAGATGAAGCCAAGTCAAGATCTACAACTGCTTAAATTCTGATATTTGTACAGACTGAAGCTGTTATCAGAAGTTAAATATTGGTAAAGCTTTAAGGACTGTAAGTTGTAGTTATCTAGTCTAATTCTCATGCATTTGTACTTAATTTTTTTGACATCATCAAATATTTGTTAAACTTGTATATTATGCTAATTTACAAGTTGGGGGAGATTGTTAGATATATTTGATAATGTCATGGTTAATATGATTTATGTTTAGTTTTCAGATCTTACTTAAACAGGATAAATCAGTACTTACTGGAAGTCAGGACTTAAGGATATCAGTACTTATATTATCAGGAGATAATCATCAGAAGATGGATATCAGAACTTAAGTGCTGAAGGACGTTCAGAAAAGGACAGTAGCTGATTAAAGGAAAGAAGATCGAGATAAACATAAGAAGAGATATGCATGAAGAAGGAATTCTATGAAGAATAGAATACTTGGAAGAAAAGATATCTGATTGATATATTTTAGGAAGCAGAATTATATTCCATATCATTTAGAGATTATCTTGTAACTGTGTAGTATATAAACACAGACATAGGGTTTACACTATAAGTGTTATCATATTCGAGAAGATTATTAATTGTAACCCTAGCAGCTCTCGTGATATTTGTTCATCACTGAGAGGTAACAGTTCCATACTGTAACAGAGTTTATTATTTCAATAAAGTTTGTTTTCTGTTACTTGAGATATTAAAGTTCGATTTGATTGTACTTTACACTATATTCACCCCCTCTACAGTGTGTGTGACCTAACAGCTGGCCCAGGAGTTTCTTATGGAGATGGCAACATGGGAAAAACTCTGGGATATGGCAATATCAATCTTGGGAATGTCATCATTGAAAAAGTAGCTCTAGTCTCAGGACTTAAACACAATCTGCTGAGTGTTAGTCAAATCTGTGACAGAGGTTATCATGTGGATTTCTTTGAAGAACACTGTGAAGTTGTAAGCAAATCTACAGGCAAAGTTGTTCTGAAGGGATACATGCATGGCAACATTTATGAAGCTAAGTTTTCAACAAGTTCTGATGGTTCTGCAATCTGTCTGTTAAGTAGAGCATCAATTGAAGAAAGCTGGGATTGGCACAAGAAACTCTCTCATTTAAATTTCAACACTATAAATGAACTAGTCAAGAAAGATCTTGTGAGAGGACTTGTAACGCCCCCAAATTCGGGGTCAAGAATCTGGGTCGTCACACCATCCTTCACTCATGTATAACCTGGTATTGATTCAATAATCCAACAGACCCCAATCTCATACTTGCACACACAAGTTATAGCCTTAGAAATGACGTACAAAATGTAATCTTCTTTTATTACACTCAAATGTACTTTACAGGATCTCAAACAATTATTTATAACCTCTACATGAAGTTACAATAATTACGACTAATATCTTATACCTATCTGATACTCTAGCACACCTGAGACAAAGCTGCCAGGTATCCTCCCCATGACTACAAGCGACTAAGTCCCACACTAGCATACTGGTTATCTGTTGTGTTGCGTCATTTAAAAGAAAGTAAGAGTGAGCTATAATGCCCAGAATAATAATGTACAGTATGAAATGAATGTATGATAAACTCAAGTAAAAACGTCATATATGATAAATACGTTTTCTTCAAAATTAGTTTTCCTTGGTGATACACACCCTCTTACGAAAACAATCCTTTAGTGGATTTTATTAACCTGCGAATACCTTAATAGTAAACCCAACACCTAGGCTTGGGTTATGATATTGCATCACAATTCCAATTGGAAGAATTAGGACATTCGTTGGAGCCACCAAATACGATGATCAGTCGTACTGTGATAAAAGTAACCATTTCTACTAGTAGAAGGACGACACCTTCGTATCCCGGTTATCACCCTTGCTGCATTCGGGCTACATGTCCCATTTTCGGGTATACACATACTTCACAAGTTCCTGAGTACACTGAGTACCTTCGCTTGCGGTACCTTTGGTAGTCCATCTAACACACATAGTACCAGAGTATACCCCTCCCTTGTCCTTTAAGAATTTTATCAATCTCGAGAACTCGAACCACATCGAAGTTCCCCAAGCATTTTTCTTGTTGATAGAAACATCTTATCTCTCTAAGATATAAGTGTATATATATGTATATACGTACTTCCGAGAATTTCGCAGGAAGTACTAAGGATGTGAGTTGACCGTGTTGTCAACAGATAATTAATAAGGGGGAAAAGTTTGAAACTATATTCAAAATATTAAATAAGTCGGGATAATGTTCACCAACGATCTGAAATTATTCGAATGATATTCTGAAATCAGGAAGTATATTTTAAATCAGGATCTATGATTTTTAAATCCATAATAAACCCTTTAATAAATAATAAATAATTAAATGAGAATCGATAGATAATTAACCTCGAATAAGTTTACTCTTGTAAAAGAATATTTAAAATAATATTCCTCAACTAGTTTATGGCTATGAAATTAATAATCTTTAATGAATGGTTTGAATAAATAAGCGTTGGAGAATACTTCTCCTATAATAAATGATTAGTAGATAAATAATTCTTGTCCGAACGATGAAGTATAGTTGAGGGAATACAGTCTTTGGAAATCGTTTTAATAAAAGTTTGAGGTATTTTAATGTTTCGTAAGTGGACGTTGAGTCCCTTTAAAACATAATATTATGGACTTATAATCGTCCTATAATATCACCGGGATGATTTCCGGGTTTATATTTTATAAAACAAAACTAACTGACTCTCGGTCTTACGACTTATACATCAAGCTCTACTATAGCGTTAATATTCTTAAATAAGCACCTCCGGAATACTTCCGGGTTTTCATCAATTTTTACTGACCGATCCTCGGTCTAAAATATATACATGCCACACTACTCGCTAGCGTTACGTTCTCAATTATAAACTCCTCTGGGATACCTCCGGGTTTTTATAAGCTTAAACCGACGGACTCTCGGTCTTAATATAACATTTCGAACTCGGTATGAACATATACTAGAAATTATCAACAATTGAGTAATGTAATACATCTCAAACTTTGTAAAACAGTTTAAAGCAATCTTATGCATATATCACAGTTTTGTAAAATATTCACAAAACAACAGTTCTTAAAAGGTAGGGTTTGACAACTTGCCTGGGTTTCTCGAGGTGGAGGATGCTCTAGGTTTCGCTCGGAAATCTATGACCATAAACACAATTCATTTCGTTATGTCCCGTTCTAATTTACGGCGACTCGCACTCATCCGCTATTTATTATGCACCCTCTCAAATTATACTACCCTTATTATTCCTTTAAGTCCTTATTCACATCATGGTCACTGCATTGTTCTAAGTATCTTAGGTTCATTCTCTTTATCGTCGTCGGCTCCGCTTATGGATTATTATGGTTTCTACTCGCGCGGTCTCGGCTCCGATATTTTTATAAAATTGAGAAATCATTATTTTTACTTGAAATTTTTATCGAAGTTAGGAAACTCAATATTTTACACTCTGTAAATATTTCATGATTTATGATCAATTTTAAGTCGATCCTTTATATTTTCAAAGTTCGTAATTCGTAGCAGTTTTTGTCGCGTAAATCACTTCTACTAAAACGACCATAACCTTTGATCCGTAAATCGGAATCAAGTGATTCAAGAGCCTAAACAATCCTTATAAAATTGAATATCATCTTGAAGGATTTGGCCACCTGCCCGTTTTCAAAATATCAAGTATAAAGGGTTAATTTTAAAGAAACTACAGTTTACAACTACGGATTTTTCTGCAGAAACTTAAAGATACGATTCGTTGGTTTTAACGGAGTTACGTTTACGATCGGGGTTTCGTTTATGCCCTACTCTTAACACAACCATCAACAATCATCATTTCATCATCAACACACAAACTCCTCTCAAGAACATCATGTTCTTGAGGCAACAACAATCAACCTTAAACCAACTTAACTTAAACTTCAAGATCTCAACAATACCACTTCTTAAACTAAGTTTTCTACCACATACTAAATGGATCTTAAATAAAGTTGGGCCAAATATTTTTACCTTTATTGAAAGATTGAGATGTGTTCTTGAGGATGGTGGAGGCTTGGAAGTGCTTGGTATGATTTTTGGAACCTAAAACCACTATTGAATTCAAGAAACCAAAGAGGGGTTACTATTTATACTATTCACTAGTGACTTTCTTGATTTTATTTCACCCATCAAACCTTGATAAAAAGAGATGAAAGAATTTTATTTCTTTAGTTTAATTTCTAGGAGGCTTGAGAATTAATGGGATGATTTTACCATGGATAGATTTTGAGATTTGAAATTGAATTTCCCCTTCTTTTTCTACAAGGCCGAATGGAACAATGTGCAAGGGGGTATTTATACTTGTTTCCCTTGGTTACTTAGCTTGGTTGATTTTCTAGGTTGCTTCTAGGAAATGGGGGTGAGATATTTCCTTGATCTTTATTATTCCTAGTATAGCATTCTAGGTTTATTCTTTGTTGATAATCTTAGGGACAAATCTTAGGTAGCTTCCTAGAAACTACTTGTGTTAGCTTCCTTAGCACATTATTTGGATAGCTTGCTTGATAATCCTATGGTTAGCTTACTATTTGATAAAGTAACCATGGTTACTTTCTTACCATGGTTTAGTTAGTGCGTTATGTTTATTTAATCGTTTACGCGTTCGCTCGGTTACTTAAACGTTTTCGTAATACTTACTCGTAAATGGTTCGTGACGTAATTCATTTCGTATTTATTACTTATATTTTTAATTATCATACTTGAATATAAATCCGTAGGGTTTTAATCTTGTAATTATATTGTGATTCCCGTAATCCTCGATGAGTCATAAATACGGTCGTTTTTCAAAGTTCGTTTTCTTAGAAAACTAATAGCGTTTATATACACTCATTTAGTACGTATAATCGTAATATTAACTCCGAAACTCATTTCCTTATGCACTACATAGTGTGGGCTCAAAAGTTTTTCCCGTCCGTCAGGGTTACTATTCATTAAACGTTTTACAAGGTCTCAAAAATTCAAGTTATTATATTACTATTCGTAAAGGTCTTTTACCGATGTCAAAAATTTGGGTTCTTACAGTCTTCCCCCCTTAAAAGGTTTCCATCCCGGAATCAGTTCAGAAACAGGTAGGGATATGCTTCTCACATTATAACCTCGAGTTCTTATGTTGACCTTGCAGTATTTGATCTCTTCATAAAATTTCCACTCATCCATCCAATATATTTCCGAGTACTCGTCCTTGTAGTCTTATGACCTCTACACGTTACTCGACATACGCTAAGTCTGGCTACGAGCTTATTAGCTCATTTTCAATCATGTGTTTAGTTTTGACGGTTAAATTTCATAATCTCGATTCGTGGTACTCGTTATAAACTTAGTGACCGTTCGACGATGGTGCTAATTTATAAGTCAACTTTCTTAGTCCTTTAATTCTTCAACTGATCCAATAAATCTTGGGTTCAACATTTCTTTCCCTTTCGAATCCCATCACTCCCTCCTCGGGAGGTACTCTCAACAATACTTGGTCTGCTACTTGGTACTTTCTGTCTTTATAGTCCTGGTCCGTATATCTCTATTGTTCGTCCTGGGCTGCCACTAGCCGGGTTCTGATAAGTTCTAGGAATTCCTTGGTCTGTGGACTCAACTATGGTCCAGTATCCTCCGCTTACCAATTTCTTCCCAAACTAAGAGAGAACGATTCTTTCTTCCGTACAAGCTTTGTAGCCGTTCCAATGCACGCATGATAACTCGTCATTATCGATAATTCGATTAACGTCAACTGGCCACTTCATTTCCCTTAAAAATTGATAACATGGATGATTAGCGCATCTTCTAGTGTTTGGAATCATCCTTCAACTTATTCGTTTCCCCTTACATTGCTCCTACTAGTGCTAGAGTTTCATTCCTTAACGTTTTCCCATTTTGGGCGCATCATCTCTATCGATTATTCTGTGTAAGAAGTTCTCGTCACATTTCTACACGCTCGTCTCCTGCTACCCGCTTAGCGCTAGTTTTAACATTTCTTCCCGTAGTAACATAAAGCACGTCATCATCCTGTTGCCATCTTGAAGGAGGCACCATTTCATACGTAATTTATTGACACGTTTTAGGATCGTGCAACGTTCAGCTTCCGTCATCGGTCGGACTTCTTTAATCATTCCCCGTATAATATCTACAGTACTACGACACTTTCTGGGTCGTACTCGTTATTCTCGCTAGCGCCTTAGACGTATTCACGTTTATTGGTACCTGCTACTAGTGGCCTTTATAGGGCGTGTACGATCTTCTTTGCCTTCTATCATCTCTGACAATGACATCCTTCATTCTTTCACGTTGCCCTTCGTAAGGGATATCGACGACTATTTTTCGTATGCTAGCGTGGTAAGTACATCTACACGAATTATCTGTCAATAATAGGCGATTCCCCAAACCGTTCCAAATAAAAGGTAAGCTCCTAGTTGTATTTTCAATGGTCAGGATAATCCTCTCATTCTACTTGTCGATTTGAGAACTCTAAGTCATTCCTCTGTCCGTTCTTTTTCGCAAAATATCTTGGGAAATAGTCCCGTTAATTAAATCTTGGGTACTTGCGTGCCACAGTCGTCACAGGGTCTCTCTGTCCCAATTATCTCTTCCGCGTTCATATCATTTTTGTTGAGTGGACATCTATCGTTTGCATAATAAAGTAAGCGGTCTTATTTAATCTATCACCCAAAATCCTCAATTAACACGACGGCTAACTTGGTTCTTGATAATCCTCCTTCAAAATTTATTATAATTAACTCTTAACCCTATTTGGGTCATCTACAAGTCGAAATCGCCAACAATTTTAACCCTCGCCTTTCCGTTTTAATTTTCCAACTATGTCGAATACTTACTTACCTACTCGATGACATCCCTTTTCATATTCTGTCATGACTAATATCCGTTTATGTTTTTAGGCATCTTTAAGTCTTCTTGTTAAGTAATAAAGCGTTCTTTCCATACAATCCTTCTTATCAGTTATTCTGAGATTTGTCATCCTCTATATATCTTTTCCTACTTAAAGTATCGGCCGCCACATTGGCCTTTCCTTGATGATAATAGATTTCTCAATCATAGCCTTTGATCAATTTGACTATGGCCTCTATCTCGTGTTCAGTTTAAAAAAAATTTCCAAAATTGTCTCATAAGTAAACTTCTTGTCCCTTTCAGTCCGAACCTTATCGCAATTATTCTAGATTATTATTAGAAAGCCTTATGTCACGGTCCTTAAGCTGCGTAGACATATCATTAGACTTCACGCAACATCCTATTTTTATCGTCGAGTATTTCTAGCACGGGATTGCTACTAACCTTACCTTTACCTTTTGAAAATCTTATTCCTCCAAGTCATACATTCTTGGTCTTTCCCGAATTTATTAACACCTATCCCGATAATATTTCATAGAAGTGTACCTTACTAATCACGTTGTATCCCTATTTTCGTTCTTCTATAACCATCTTAAAGATACTTATGATAATAACTAAACATGGTATTCCCTTTTTAAAATAACTTACTCATCACGATGCTCCGATTGCACCATCATAGCACTGAGCTTTTATTCTCATATTACAATAATTGGTTCTCAACTATACCTCTTCTTTGTTGGGAAGGCAATTAGCCTTGGAAAAATGATTTTCACGGTATCGATGAAATTTAGACAATCTTAACATGATTTCAAAATCTAACATCTGAACAAATAATGAGCTCTGAATAAAAGAGTCACAACACTCAGAAAATTTATAACTTGGAAGGAAGAATGCAACAAGGATTATCCTTCCATGTCCTTAGAATTTTATATTGTGATATTATGGAGAATATCCATTGAAAGCAATGATTGCTGAATAATAACATCATACGAATGATATTTGTAAGATTTTCCCATTGAAAGAATACTTTTCTTCCCGAAAAATGAAAGAAATATCGAATAACATCCTCAACCAAAGGTTAACCATTGAGGTCTCAAAGAGGTGCTATTTTGAAAGAAGAAATTCGATCCAATGATTAATAAATAAGGAAGTATATTGTTCTTCAATCACTTTGAAATTTTAATTGGATATTCGTTATACAACAAAAGAATAAAATATTTCATAAAACTGAATGTGAATTCTCGTTTGAGTGGGCGACCAAGTTAGGTCTCAATTAAATCATTCTTTGAAAATTTCATCAACAATTAAATCTAGCATATATAATGCACTATGGAATAATCAAAATTTTATTGGAAGTGGAACTAGCAAAATAATAACTAGTCCATATCAAGCAATATTATCAACCGGCTAAGAAAATGGCCAACACAATTGGTTTGGCCCATAGCAACTAGCTAGGACGATTAGCTAGGCTTTTGTCATATTAATTAAAATTTTGACTAGTTAGGACAATTAGCTAGTCATTCATGAGAACATATGCAACTAGGCATATTTCAGTTTGTTTGTAAAAATCTCAACATCGTAACCACTGAAGAAATTGTGGCTACCTGGATGGCGATTTTGAAATAAAGGGTTTTTAAATTTGGGCCGAGAAAGACAATTATAACTCTGAATCGAGTGGTCTTGGCATCGGAACAATCAACAGCCTCTTATCAAATATTTCTTTCCAAATAAAGGGTACACTCATAGGTTCCCTAGTTCACATACTTTATCAGATCTTTAAATAAAATTGAATCGGAATACCAATATCAAATTGATACCCTTACTATGATTTCAAAGTTCAATATATAATTTCATCCCGATTAGAGGAAAAAGGATTCCCAAGGAATATATAGATATTTGATCATCCATGTTTTTAACAATTTGTTAGATATTTACAATCTCGACTGAAAGAGTAAGTATGAAAGAAGAATCAAATGAGGATGCTCATTATGAATGTTCATCGATGAATTGAGGGAAAATTTATATATATATAAAATCTCTTGGATAATTGAGATGAAGTATAAATATCTCTGAGTTGAACAAGAAGATCATAATCTATGAATGAAACTTCATGGATTAACTAAAAGAATTGAACAAGTCCTGATGCGGAGAAAGACTATTCAAGATGATCACATCAGAAGTTCAAAGTAGGGAACGAAAAGGATTGCCTGATATGACTTACCAAGGCAATACGAATGATCAATAATTTGGAGGGAGTAACGTGACAGTGAGTAGGTGCCAAAAGATTTCACTGATTATCCTAACTCTCGTCATTATCCTCCTGAGGATGATACCACCTCTTCATCTTTGTAATTCCATGTTTCAATAGTTTCTCTTTCAACATCATTTTAAAATCGCTTACTAACTTGACTTTCGCACGTATATCTGTCATTCCGGTGTTTTACCTCGAAAACCTTACTCAAAAATATTCCAAAAATATCTGTTAAGCCAATAGTTTCCTGGTACACGCATCTGTTACTAACTATAAGTGGTCAGTTCCCCTTGGGAACAGATCAAAGAGATTTCTTAGGGATCTCAATGCAATCCATAAGTTCAGTGGCATGTGTGTGTAATTGAACATACATTACTGAATATATTAGAGGTCTATGTGTATATATACGTTGCCTCTAACATCATTTCTACCGAAGAATTCTGCTCTAGACTCACTGGTCTATCCTTTTAAAAGGTTCTAAGATCAAACCATCGCTCATTGTAATCTTATGCCATTTAATTATAGACATGCTATCAATTCTCAATGCTCTCGATTTCTGAGCTAAACCATCATAACCTTACATGTTAAGTGCACTAATAATATCACCTAGTGTACTCGTCCTATGATGACATTCTTATATTACATTCAAATATTTCGTAATAGAATTAGAATCCTCAAGGGTATATTGGACACTATCTCTGGTGAGTTTGTGATTAATACGACATTCCCATCCTCCTTGGTAAAATGACACTGTCAACTAGTTTGGGCCAATAACCTCAACTGTATGCTAATAATTAGACTTCATGTTCCTCACATGTGATGCCCCCTTCACCGGCAACCTATAAAGAACTACGAGTATCAAGGCTCGTGTTATCAAAATTTACATATTGTGTTGGTAATATCGTCTTTTCCCCAAATGCTCTGGAGACTCAGCTCCAAGTTCTACATCCACATCCTTCCCAAATCAAATATGATTCAAATTTTTCTCCTCCTCATTCTGATAATCTCCAATGGTCCTATTAGTCATACTTTAATACCTCAAATACACACTTATCCTCACCTACCCATTGGGCTACATCCGGTAGTCCAATGATGAACTCTATATGAGCTCTCATAAAATCTCGTATTTAGACAGACTCCTAACACTCTCATTTCTGAGTACTATAGCTTAATGCTCTGATACCATTTCTGTAACTCCTCCTAATCCGGGGTCAGGAGTCTGGGTCGTCACGCCATCCTTCACTCATGTGTAACCTGGTATTGATTCAATAATCCAACAGACGCCAATCTCATACTCGCACACACAAGTTATAGCCTTAGAAATGACATACAAAATGTAATCTTCTTTTATTGTATTCAAATGTACTTTACAGGATCTCAACCAATTATTTATAACCTCTACATGAAGTTACAATAATTACGACTAATATCTTATACCTATCTGATACTCTAGCATACCCGAGATAAAGCTGCCAGGGATCCTCCCCATGACTACAAGCGACTAAGTCCCACACCGGCATACTGGTTATCTATTGTGTTGTGTCATTTAAAAGAAAGCAAGAGTGAGCTATAATGCCCAGCATAATAATGTACTGTATGAAATGACTGTATGATAAACTCAAGTAAAAACGTCATATATGATAAATACGTTTTCTTCAAAAATAGTTTTCCTCGGTGATACACACCTTATTATGAAAATAATCCTTTAGTGGCTTTTATAAACCTGCGAATACATTAATAGTAAATCCAACACCTAGGCTTGGGTTATGGTATTGCATCACAATTCTAATTGGAAGAATTAAGATAATCGTTGGAGCCACCGCATATGATGATCAGTCGTACTGCGATAAAAGTAACCTTTTCTACTAGTAGAAGGACGACACCTTCGTATCCCGGTTATCACCCTTGCCGCATTCGGGCTACGTGTCCCATTTTCGGGTATATACATACTTCACAAGTTCCTGAGTACACTGAGTACCTTCGCCTGCGGTACCTTTGGTAGTCCATCTAGCACACACCAGAGTCTACCCCTCCCTTGTCCTTTAAGAATTCTATCAATCTCGAGAACTCGAACCACATCGAAGTTCCCCAAGCGTTTTGCTTGTTGATAGAAACATCTTATCTCTCTAAGATATAAGTATATATATATGTATATACGTACTTCCGAGAATTTCAGAGGAAGTACTAAGGATGTGAGTTGACCGTTGTCAACAGATAATTAATAAGGGGGAAAAGTTTGAAACTATATTCAAAATATTAAATAAGTCGGGATAATGTTCACCGACGATATGAAATTATTCGAATGATATTCTGAAATCAGGAAGTATATTTTAAATCAGGATCTATGATTTTTAAATCCATAATAAACCCTTTACTAAATAATAAATAATTAAATGAGAATCGATAGATAATTAACCTTGAATAAGTTTACTCTTGTAAAAGAATATTTAAAATAATATTTCTCAACTAGTTTATGGCAATGAAATTAATAATCTTTAATGATTAATCAGGTTTGAATAAATAAGCATTGGAGAATAATTCTCCTATAATAAATGATTAGTAGATAAATAATTCTTGTCCGAACGATGAAGTATAGTTGAGGGAATACGGTCTTTGGAAATCGTTTTGATAAAAGTTCGAGGTATTTTAATGTTTCGTAAGTGGACGTTGAGTCCCTTTAAAACGTACTATTATGGACTTATAATCATCCTATAATATCACCGGGATGATTTCCGGGTTTATATTTTATAAAACAAAACTGACTAACTCTCGGTCTTACGACTTATACATCATGCTCTACTATAGAGTTAATATTCTTAAATAAGCACCTCCGGAATACTTTCGGGTTTTCATCAATTTTTACTGACTGATCCTCAGTCTAAAATATATACATGCCACACTACTCGCTAGCGTTACATTCTCAATTATAAACTCCTCCGGGATACCTCTGGGTTTTTATAAGCTTACACCGACCGACTCTCGGTCTAAATATAACATTTCGAACTCGGTATGAACATATACTAGAAATTATCAATAATTGAGTAATGTAATACATCTCAAACTTCGTAAAACAGTTTAAAGCAATCTCATGCATATATCACAGTTTTGTAAAATATTCACAACACAACAGTTCTTAAAAGGTAGGGTTTGAAAACTTGCCTGGGTATCTCGAGGTGGATGATGCTCTAGGTTCCGCTCGGAAATCTATGACCATAAACACAATTCATTTCGTTAGGTCCCGTTCTAATTTACGGAGACTCGCACTCATGCACTATTTATTATGCACCCTCTCAAATTATACTACCCTTATTATTCCTTTAAGTCCTTATTCACATCATGGTCGCTTCATTTTTCTAAGTATCTTAGGTTCATTCTCTTTATCGTTGTCGGCTCCACTTATGGATTCTTACGGTTTTTACTCGCGCGGTCTCGGCTCCGATATTTTTATAAAATTGAGAAATCATTATTTTTACTTGAAATATTTATGGAAGTTATAAAACTCAATATGTTACTCTCTGTAAAAATTTCATGATTTATGAATACATTTAAGTCGATCCTTTATATTTTCAAAATTCGTAATTCGTATCAGTTTTTGTCTCGTAAATCACTTCTACTAAAACAACCATAACTTTTGATCCGTAAATCGGAATCAAGCGATTCAAGTGCCTAAACGATCCTTATAACATTTCCCATCATAATAAAGGGTTAGTTTTCAAGAAAATACAGTTTACAACTCCGGGATTTTCTACAGAAACTTAAAGTTACGATTCGTTGGTTTTAACGGAGTTATGTTTACGATCGAGGTTTCGTTTATACCCTAACTCTTAATACAACCATCAACAATCATCATTTCATCATCAACACACAAACTCCTCTCAAGAACATCATGTTCTTGAGGCAATAACAATCAACCTTAAACCTACTTAACTTAAACTTCAAGATCTCAATAATACCACTTCTTAAACTAAGTTTTCTACCACATACTAAATGGATCTTAAAAATGAATCTTAAATAAAGTTGGGCCAAATATTTTTACCTTTCTTGAAAGCTTGAGATGTGTTCTTGAGGATGGTGGAGGCTTGGAAGTGATTGGTATGATTTTTGGAACCTAAAACTGTCACACCCCCAACTTAACAAACAAAATAAATATAACTATTACAACTAATTTTAATATCAAGTCCTCACACAAACTATCTCTTATTCTACCTGAGCTCGGACATACGCATCGGCGTCACAGGTCTTACGTACTGTCTGCTTGAATCTAACCATAGCTGCTAGCTGTAATATCAGGATAAAGCAAGGAGTGAGCCAAATGCTCAACAAGTGCTAAACTATATGGTACAAAACATAAATTGAGATATATATAAAAGAATGACATTGTGAAGACATAACCAATAATAACAAGAGATAAAACTTTGGGTGATGGCATCATTTGCTCGAGTCAAAACATTTTTCAAAATCATATCTTAATCAAAATCATTTTATGACGCTACGGATTACAGCCGGTGATCAGCCGCGAAGTAATCCTGAACCTCGCTGGGTTCTAAAACATTAATGGGATCCCTAGGCAACTTTTAAGCCTATAATATAAGTGTGGAAGGGACTCGCGTCTCAGTCCAGATCCATTATTCAAGAAAACATTTATCCCCCTTTGGGACTGAAAATCCTCATTTTAATCATTTAAAAAAAACTGATGCCGATTTTATAAAATCTCTTAAGTAGTACACATTTTTATCAAGGGATTATAGATCAACTTTGAAACGCTGGGAATATGTCACCAAATCTAAGGGCCATGATCCACTAGACTTTACTATATTAGGGTAATTGAAAGGTTTCCCATATGCAAGAACTTTGACAAGGAGATTTAGCAAGGCTCTTGGGTAATATGAAAGAGTAATGTCAAACTAGGCTTAAAGCAATGGTTTTCGACAAGGTACAAGTACTAGAACATCAAGAAGATAAGCTTCATGAATATTAGGGGTGTTAAGTTATGAAAAAGTGATTTTTAGCTCAAGGTATATTAGGATTGTCCATCTTCAGGGTAAGAAAAGGGTTTATCAATCAATCAAGAACAACTTTGAAGAATATCTGGCTTTTAGGTATCAAGTAAAGTTTCTATTGGGGTTCAAGCATCAGGGTGAGATGTCAATATTTTAGGAATCAATAGCATGTTAATCAAGAGGATCAATCTAGTATTATATCAAATCTTTATCTTATCATGACATTCCAATTACTTTGACATACTGGCGTGATACAACCGTTACATTATCAATATGTACTTGAGGGTTCATGGAATTTCTACAAGGATAGATTTAAGTATTGCTTGTTTCAAGTATATCAAGATAACTCAGGATAATCGCATCAATATATATGAACTAATTATTACACACTTGCAGTGAAAATGAAAGACAGGTTGAATCACTTGCCTTGAGAAAGGCTGGTCTGGTCTGGCTGGTAGGAGCAACTGGAAGCTTTAATCGACCTTTATGGAAAGTTTACCCTCGTCTCGAGATCCTACATAAATAATAATAACCTCATTATAATATATTCTCACCAACTCAACCTATTTACAACCCGAAATTAAACACAAGTGGCACTTAGGCCTATATGCACTCAATTTATAATTAACTTATAAATACCATAGTCCACATAGCCACATATACTCACATATCATATTTTAATATCAAATAATATCACACACATCATAATGCAATACTAGGCTTGGATGATCTCGACCCACAACTTAAGTCACTTGGTCGCTAAACTAGACAAAGTCTCCAAATTTTGGCTTCCTAACTCGATGTGCTTTTACTAAACTATCCAAAACCTATTGACCCTCACTTGGGCCTTTAACTCTAATGGATTTATACTATCTTGCAACCATAGTGGTCAACCTAGGTCTCACTCATAAGTGCTCTAAAACTAGGTGGTAAGTGAAAGTGCTCACTGGAGTAAATTTCAGAATGAAATCTATGGTTTCTTGGGTGCATTAGACACTCTTAAACTACAAGTTTACCTCCAAAACTTCTACACTAGACTCTTCTGACCATAAGGCATCTCCAAAACTTCATGTGGCTCAAGGGCCTAGCTTGGGCCTCCTTGGGCCTAAGCTTAAAGTCCATGGTTCCCCTGTTTTTCTCGGCAGAAAACGCCCTGACTTGAACTAACTTGCGACACATGGTTCTAACTCAAATCCTATGAACTATGGTTGGAAAAACTCCTCTGACACTCCCTCTAACTAAGGCCCAACAGGGACTAATGAGGGCCTACCCATGACATGGTCAAAACTTCCTATTTCTAAGTTGCAACAAAACTGTCCCCTGCTGGACAGATTTTGTGATTCCACTCGTGCACCTAACCAAACGACTTGTAAACCTCCAAAAAACACCTAAAACCTTTTATATACTACTAATGATAGCTTCTGGTGGCTTAGGCCTCAAAGTGCACAACAATGACATGGGCAAACTCACTCTAAACCTCAGGGTACCAAACTGATTTTCTGCAGAAACTAAGATTCTCCTTTCTCCAAGGTTCTCACTTACCAACCCAACCACCAACAACCAAAATACCCAAACCACGACTTAACTATGGTGATCTACTGTACTAACCCCCTTACACTCAAAATTGACTTAGTGGAGATCATCCTTACCTAAGGTGCAACATATCAAAACAAAGGAAATCATATTATACAAATTACAAGTCATCAAGTTTTCAAGGACAATAACTTTAACCTTTATGATAAATATAAACGAAATAACATCACATTTTAAGAAGCACAATTCTTAATTAATATCTTAACTTAACTACAATTAAGGTTTACTATCAAGATATCAATCCGAATGATCAAGAACTTCCAAGAATTCAAGAGAAATGTGTATGCATGCATGACTTCGAGTCTTACGAATCAAAACAACATGCTTTCCAAATAAATTTTCATTTTAACTCAACATGCAAGTCTATCATGGTTTATATCTAAATGAACACCTAGCATGCAAAGGTTTTTACCAAGATTTCACTAAGATTTTAATGTTATTATCACAAAAACACACAAAATAAAACAAGGCAACCAAAACATCATTAAGAACCATTCATTCGGCTCCCTCAAGGTCATGGCCGAATGAAATAGAAGGGAAAATGACCATTAAAATCAAGAGCCTCATTCTCATGACTTGGCATTTCACCATTCCTTGTAGTTCCCTCAATAATACAACCTTACATCCATGAGAATTAAGATTGTACTTTGAGTTCCAACTAAAACTATGCCATGCAAGATCAAAACTTAAACTTTTTACTCAAACTTCTTTGGATTATATATGATCGAAATATAGGAAGTAACATTTACTTGAATGGAAGTTAGGTGCTTGAATGAAGAATGAAGAAAAGGGAGGGGTGTAGGGCTTCGGCCAAAAAGCCGAGAGGAAGGAGCTGAGAGGAAGGGGAAGGAGGTGAGGTGAGGGTGGAGTATGGGGTGAGTGAAATGATCCTCTCATTTTGTGCTTGGTTTTATGCTTTTGATTGACTAAAAGAAGTGAGTAGAAATGAGAATTTACAAGAGTAACCTTCCAACATAGTTAGGTCATTTTGCATGCAAGGTCAAGGAGGTAATTTGGCTAACAAAATGTGAGTTAGTGGGGTTGGAAATGTCTTCCTTGCCCTTGAAGAGAGTAGAAGAGTGGTTTGCATGCAAGGGCTCCCTTGTAATTTGCTAATTATCACAACTAAAATTTGTAAAGATTTATTTTTATAAAATAAAATACAAGTTCAAAAATTACACAATTTATACAATAAAATAACTTAGATTTTTAGAAATTTTATAAAATCACTTTCAAAATTTGTGAACAAAATAACTTTTAAAAGAAAATTTTTCCAAGGCTTAGAATATTCCTTATAAATCAAAAATAAAGGAAATAAATAAACTTTTGCTTTGAAAAAAAATCATATACTACATACAACAAATTTATAATGCAGAAATTTTCACTCACACAACCGTACAATCATTGAATATATTTTTATTCGGCTTTAATATTATACCAAATTCACAAATAATATTACACGAAAATACCGGTCGTAACAAAAACCAATATTGAAATCAAGAAACCAAAGAGGGGTTACTATTCATACTATTCACTAGTGACTTTCTTGATTTTATTTCACCCATCAAACCTTGATAAAAAGAGATGAAAGAATTTTTTTACCTTTGTTTAATTGCTAGGAGGCTTGAAAATTAATGGGATGATTTTACCATGGATAGATTTTGAGATTTGAAATTGAATTTCCCCTTCTTTTTCTACAAGGCCGAATGGAACAATGTGCAGGGGGGTATTTATACTTACTTCCCTTGGTTACTTAGCTTGGTTGATTTGCTAGGTTTCTTTTAGGAGATGGGGGTGAGATCTTTCCTTGATCTTTATTCTTCCAAGTATAGCATTCTAGATTTATTCTTTGTTGCTAATCTTAGGGACAAATCTTAGGTAGTTTCCTAGAAACTACTTGTGTTAGCTTCCTTAGCACATTATTTAGATAGCTTGCTTGATAATCCTATGGTTAGCTTACTATTTGATATAGTAACCATGGTTACTTTCTTACCATGGTTTAGTTAGCGCGTTACGTTTATTTAATCGTTTATGCGTTCGCTCGGTTGCTTAAACATTTTCGTAATACTTACTCGTAAATGGTTCGCGACGTAATTCCTTTCGTATTTATTCCTTATATATTTTATTATCATACTTGAATATAAATCCGTAGGGTTTTAATCTTGTAATTATATTGTGATTCCCGTAAGTCTCGATGAGTCGTAAATACGGTCGTTTTTTAAAGTTCATTTTCTTCGAAAACTAATAGCGTTTACATACACTCATTTAGTACGTATAATCGTAATATCAACTCCGAAACTCATTTCCTTATGCACTATATAGTGTGGGCACAAAAGTTTTTCCCGTCCGTCAGGGTTGCTATTCATTAAACATTTTACAAGGTCTCCAAAATTCAAGTTATTATATTACCATTCATAAAGGTCTTTTACCGATGTCAAAAATTTGGGTTCTTACAGGACTGCCAAAATCAGTATTTGCTCCTGATGGCCTTTGTGATTCATGTCAAAAGGTAAAACAAAGAAAATCTTCATTCAAGAGCAAGACTGAATCTTCAATTCTTGAGCCTTATCACCTACTACATGTTGATCTATTTGGTCCAGTGAATGTCAGGTCTATTACAAAGAAGAAATATGCTATGGTCATAGTAGATGAGTTTACCAGATACACATGGGTGTATTTCTTGCACACGAAAAGTGAAACTGCATCTATCTTGATTGATAATGTCAAACTATTGGATAAATTGGTCAAAGACTCTGTGAAAATCATAAGAAGTGATAATGACACTGAGTTCAAGAATTTGATCATGGAAGAGTTCCGCAAAGACCATGGAATAAAGCAGGAATTCTCTGCTCCTGGAACTCCACAGCAAAATGGAGTTGTTGAAAGAAAGAATAGAACTCTTATTGAAGCTGCACGAACTATTCTTGATGAAGCAAAGTTACCAACCTACTTTTGGGCTGAAGCTGTGCAGACTGCTTGTTTTACTCAGAATGCAACACTTATCAACAAGCATGGAAAGACACCATATGAGATGGTGAAGAAAAAGAAGCCAAATCTGAAGTACTTTCATGTATTTGGATGCAAGTGTTTTGTTCTTAAGACGTATCCTGAACAGCTATCCAAATTTGATCTAAAAGCTGATGAAGGAATTTTTGTTGGATATCCACTTTCCATAAAAGCCTTCAGAGTCTACAATTTAAGAACAAGGGTTGTCATGGAATCTATCAATGTCTCTTTTGATGATAAGAAGATTACTAGACTTGAAGATTTCAATGATCATGATCAGCTGAGATTTGAGAATGAAGCTTTAAATTCTGATAGTCTAAATCCTGATACTACAAACTCTGATGGGTTAAACTCTGATGTTATTGAAACTATGATGACTACGCCAAAGGAAAATGCACCTGTGCAGGGGGAGCATATCGAAGATCCAACCACATCTCAAGAAGCATCAGAACCTAGAACAGGCTCTTCAAGTTCTGATTCATCAAGTTCTAATAATTCTAGAAACTCAAATTCTGAAGGATCCAACTCAGAGAGCATGATTTCAGAGGGGGCATCAAAAAATGTTGATGAAGACAGCATGAATCATGGGGGAGCATCCAGTTCTAGAGATAACCTTCCATCTACAAGGAATTGGACTAAAGCACATACACCTGACTTGATTATTGGAGATCCTGAAGCAGGTATTAGAACTAGAACTACAACATCAAATGAGTGTCTCTATCATTTTTTTCTTTCTCAGGCTGAACCAAATAAAATGGAAGAAGCTCTTCAAGATGCTGATTGGGTGCAAGCAATGCAGGAAGAGTTAAATGAATTTGATAGAAATAAATTCTGGACCCTAGTGCCAAGACCAAAGAACAGATCAGTTGTTGGTACAAAGTGGGTGTTCAGAAACAAAACTGATAGTTATGGCATAATTACAAGGAATAAAGCAAGGCTGGTTGCAAAAGGATATTCTCAACATGAGGGAATTGATTATGATGAAACATTTGCACCAGTTGCTAGATTGGAAGCCATAAGGATATTTTTGGCTTATGCTGCTCACAAAAAGTTTACAGTCTTTCAAATGGATGTAAAAAGTGCTTTTCTTAATGGAGAATTGGAAGAAGAAGTATATGTTGAACAACCTCCAGGTTTTGTAGATTCAAAATTTCCTCATCATGTCTACAGACTTGATAAAGAACTTTATGGCCTTAAGCAAGCTCCAAGAGCATGGTATGAGACATTAGCTCAGTTTCTTCTGGAAAGTGGATTTAACAGAGGGACTATTGACAAAACTTTATTCTATCTCAACCATGGAAAAGACTTACTTTTGGTGCAGATATATGTTGATGATATCATTTTTGGTTCTACAAATGACAGACTTTATAAAAGGTTTTCCAAGCTAATGCAGTCAAGATATCAAATGAGTATGATGGGAGAACTTAGCTATTTTCTGGGCCTTCAAGTCAAGCAGAATGAAGAAGGAACTTTTATTTGTCAATCTAAGTACACCAGAAATTTGTTGAAGAAATTTGGAATGCAAGATTGTTCAAGTGCATACACTCCTATGGCCACTGCAACAAAATTGGATAAGGATACTGGTACATCAGTAGATATTACTGATTACAGAGGTATGATTGGCTCATTACTCTATTTAACTGTAAGTAGACCTGATATCATGTATGCTACCTATCTTTGTGCAAGATTTCAAGTAGATCCAAGAGAACCTCACTTAACAGCTGTGAAAAGAATTTTCAAGTACCTTAAGGGTACAGCTGATTTGGGATTGTGGTATCCTAGGGAATCAGACTTTAAGCGAATAGGTTACTCAGATGCAGATTTTGCAGGGTGCAAAATTGATAGGAAAAGCACAAGTGGAAGCTGCCAATTTCTTTGAGGCAGATTAGTTTCTTGGTTTAGCAAGAAACAAAAGTCAATTTCCATATCAACTGCAGAGGCAGAGTACATTGCTGCAGGAAGCTGTTGAGCACAGATTCTTTGGACGAAGAATCAGTTACTGGATTATGGGTTAGAATTTTCTAAAATACCCATTTACTGTGATAATCAAAGTGCTATTGCTATGACAGGTAATCCAGTTCAACACTCAATGACAAAGCACATCAGCATTAGGTACCACTTCATAAAGGAACATGTGATGGAAGGTACAGTGGAATTGCATTTTGTTCCAACAGATCAATAACAAGTAGATATCTTCACAAAACCACTATGTGAAGCTACTTTTACAAGGTTGGTAAATGAACTTGGAATGGTTTCAGGTTCTTTCTCTAAATCTGTTTAGTTTATGTTCTGATACACCAGACTTTATGATCAGTATTTACAGATATTACTCTATTTTTGTAATCTGTGCTTAAATTGAAATTTACCTAAGTGCTGATTATTGTCTGATGTGAATTTTTAAACTCTGATAGTGATATGAATGTTTCTGTAACTATTCAATCCAATGAGGATAACTGTGCTAGATGCTGACCTAGTAGTCTTTAATATACTAAAGATCCCATGTTTGAAGTAATTGTTTATGTGGAAATCTTTTGACATTGGCAAATTCTGATACTGAGCTTGGTTAGGTTTACTTTGTGTATCTTATTACTAAGTCAAAAACTAGAATGGTGCTTCTTATCTGTTAAGTTCTGATGTTTGTAAATCTTATGTATAATGACCCGTATATTTTATTATTATTTAAATGTGTAATTATGGAATAAATAATTAAATAAAAATAAAAAAATAATTTAAAAATTTATAAAGAAATTATTTTTAATAACTTTGAATTATTTATGATATTTTAAAGCTATTCTGGTGATTTTCGGGTAAACTTTCAACCGTCAATTGTTCGTTTCAGTCGCAAAAGCGGGACGAAACTAGACTGTAGGGGACTTATATTTATCTAGAGTGTTACATGGCAGAATAACAATTAGTGTGGCAAAAATTCCTGAGACGTGCTGCTTTATTATTGGTTTAGCAGAAAAAATATAACAAAAACCCACCCCCTGTTCCTCCCCATTTTTCCCTCATCTCTCTCTCTTTTCCCTATCTCTCCCGTCATTATTTTTCTCTGTTTCTACCGTTCTATTTTTCGGTTCAGGTAAGGTTCTTCGGCCATCCTTTTCTTTCCAGTCTCTACGCCTGTCTCTGGTCATTGCTCTGTTGGCTTCGTTTAATGGTGTATATATATACACCCGTGTATGTATATCTGGTGCCGCCCTCTCTGCTTTACGGTAGAGAGATGGTGGCGCGTAAGTATGTTGTGCGCGTGTGCTACTGTTGGTTTGTGTTGTTTTGCTGTTGCTGTTGGTTCGATTGTGTCCCCTCGAAGTCATAATTCGATTGATTATTTTGGGAATTTCCGGATAATTGGTTGTAATTTTATTTAGTTATTTATTAATTTATTCATTTAATTTCTGCGGGAAATTATTTGAGTAAATTATGCGAGATAAATATTTTTTTTCATTCGGGAAATTTTATCGGTGGAATTTATTTGGAAACCCGAATTTTTTCGGGTACCAGTAAATTTTGCTGCTGTTGACGATGACTTTTAACGAGTCAACAGTGGACGGTGATGACGTTGTTCTCAGTCCTACAAATTAATAAATAAATACGAGTATAAATATAAGATGTAATAATAATAATTAGTTGGTTAAATCGGTGTTTGGGATTTGTGAAATGGATTTCGGTTGTATTGGTGGAATAAATTGTTGGATTGTTTGTTGTGATTTGACGTCGAGTTGTTCGACGGGTAGGCCGATAAACAGTGGAGGTGATGCCCGAATTTTTGAAAATTAAATTCAGAAATTCGGGACATACTCTGTAATTATCGGAACGTCGAACGAGTATAAATAAGTATATACATATATTCTGTGCGGAACGTGATTGTATGTTGTGGTGAATGTTTTGTTAAAACTCAATGACCCTAATTTCGCAAAATGACGAGTATACGTATTTTCTAAAAATAAACATCGAACCGATTTCCGAGATTGTGAACCCTAATTGTTGCGCGTGTTATTATAATCTATATAATTACGAGTCGGGATTTGATATCGAATGGGTAGATGTGTTATTGAGGATATGTCAAGCATGCCTAGACGTCTAACGTAGGGTATTTCGGCTCTGTAGGTTCTAGTTGAAGGACTCAAGAATTGATATCGAACTAAGAAAACCTAGTGATCAGTCGACAAGCGGAACGAGGTTCCAAGCGAAGGACCTGAGCATTGAAGTCGGATCTAGGATAGTTAAATAGTAAAATGATAAAGCCGAGTGTTCTAAATCGGTTCAAGGTCAATCAGAGATAGTTGTAGCGCTCTGCAAGGCATGTACCCTTCACCATTCTTTTATTGTTCAGTATGTATGAATAGCTAAATGTTTTATTCTTGTAATGGAACAGAAACGTTTTAAGTTACGTATCCCCTGTATTTGAAAATGTTGTTTAAAATTATGTTTTGGGGAAAAGTAACTTCTAAAAACACCTATCTCTAAACGTGATTAAAATAAAAGGAAGTTTTTGAACAGCGTGTTGTGATATAATGGTTTTAAAAGAGATAGGTGACAGTGATTCGGAAAACTGGATAAAGAAAGAATGTTTTGATCCACCTATGTCGTGGAAGGTTTTTATCCACCTATGTCGTGGAATTTTGGAAAGAGGCAAAAAGGGAATTCAGTTGATCTATTGGAGTTGCGTAAGAGGCCCGTTATTCGGTAACGGCCCAGCATGTGGTTACGTAAGTGGCTAACTGGGTTGGGCATTCTGTTTAACCGATTAGTCCAGCGTGGGGGAAAGACCTAGCTAGTCTTTTCCCAAGTTCCGGAACACATTCTATTTCTGGATGGCCGCTAGTCACTGTCCGGTGAGGGTAGACTGATCAGCTATCTTCACCCGTTAAACGTCCAATAGATTTGACTGATTCAATTTTGAAAATTGTTTAACAATCAACGTGTTTGACACAGATGATTTGGTGGTTCCAGTAATGGAACAAATGATTTTGGGTCCCCGTAACGGGACAAATGGTTTTATGGTTCCTGTAATGGAACGGAAGGTTTGAAAACAAAAATAGCATGCTAAAAGAATTGAACTTTGGTATTTATATACAGCACACGACTAATATTGTTATTTCTCGGAGCATGCTAGTTTTAATATCCAGTTATGAATGTTTACTTGTTTTCTAACGAGTTATGAATTCTGTTCCTAACACTGCTTTATTAAATCATTTTTACCTGTTATTCATATAGTGGTACTGCTGAGCAATTGATTGCTCACCCTTGCAGAATGTTTTATATATGTATTGCAGATGCCTAGAAGATTCTTGCGAGGTAGTCATGGCAAAGTTCCAGCTCCTTTCGTGTCAGGCTCCTCTGAGGTAGTTGTGTTCAGACCAGATGAGGTCTGTTGAGTTGCTGCATTAAATTAGTGGTCAGGATTGTGTAAGGTAATTCGGTTTTTGTTAGTTGAGTAACCTAAGTCATACTTAAACCTGGAAAAGGTCTTGGTAAAGGGGTCGTAGATATGTATTAGATTGAATTATAATTGTAGTTATTGTTGTTGATGACGTCAACTCCTGACCCCGGGGTTGAGACCGTCACAGTTGGTATCAGAGCTACAGGTTTGAGTCCCTGATTTAGGTTAGGATTAGAGTCAAAAGAGTATATGAAGGTTTATATATAGTTGTGAGTCAGCAACTCAACTAGAGGAGCAAGTCTATGGGTTTATTCAAGGGTTTTGGGAATGTAACCCTGACGTTTGTTGAGGATTGACTAGAACTGCCCTAGTTTAGAGTACATCTCCTTCGTATATATATTATTAGTAATGTTCGATAGAGATTTTTAGTTCCCTATCGAGAATTCGGGTCTGATTGAGAGAATTCAACTTCTAAGCAGACCTTTGATGTACCAGCTGAAGAGACGCCAATGTTATTTGTATATATCGCCTTTTCTATGTCAAGGAATGTTATTGGCCGATGGTGTGACCTCGGTAAGTTGGATGGAATGATAATCGTTAGCAGCTGCTATAACAGTTAAGTGTCAAAGTGAATGGGGATCAGTACGGTGGTGTATATCTTGATTCCTTATACTTCTTTCTTGAGACCTATTTTGTTTCCAGAGTAATTGTTTCCTATTTCTTAAGTTACTTATTTTCCTGTGAGAAAGTTGTGAACCCGAAGTAAGCTACTTAGGGTTATGTTGATCTCATTACAAATCAGATTCACCCCCTTCCTATTTGTGAATTTTCTTTCGAACCTTGTTTCTTCTCTCGGAAATTTTATTTGTTGATTGGGGCAAACAATTCATATGAATAGACCATTTGTCTGTGTGGCAAAAGGGTCTGGTGGGACGCCACTGAGTTATGTGTTGTGGCTGTATGGTACTAAGACTGGCCATCTTATGTACTTGTATGGTTGCTCTCAGTCATACCTACATTTTCTTCTTCATTGTTTCTTCTTATTCGATTTCCTTGAGCCGGAAATTTCATTGGATATTTTATGGAAATACATTTTTGCGATTAGATGGTTCTTGTTATAGAAAGCAAGTAAGAGCGACTATTGAAAAGAACGAGAGTCCTATATCAAAATATTACTTAGGAGTAGTGGTAATCGTGAGAGTTCAGGACCTAATGATGGAATTATAGCTTCAGGAAAAGTAAATCAATGGTTGATGGGCTACTTTCGGGTGACAAGAAATCATCCTTAGAAGAAGGATTGGTTGAAACATGGACGATGACGCTTGGTAGAGTCAGTGTCCCTTAAGCTTGACTCGAGTTATTGGCTTGTTCTACATAGTGTGTGACTAATATATTCAGCCGACTTTTGTGGTATGTTGGAGAAATTTAGATGTTGTACTTGAGTACTGATGGGAAGTTGGTTAGTTGCTGTTATATTGAGGAACCGTGCTACGGTATTTAGTTTCTTTGTATTTTAGATTTCTTGAACTGTTGTTGATTCTGTTACTGCTATTGTTGCTAATGCTGTTAATCTAAATTTCTTTTATAAATGGACCCCGATATTAAAGACATGGGTACTGTGATTGGGCAGCATTTTTCTGATACAGGTGCACCGTTTAAACGGTGATACCTTTTACCAAATATTTTTATTATTGAATAAACTCATTTATATATTTCAGGAAGATGCCACCCAAGAAAGCTACCCGGTCTAAAGGAAACAGTAGTAGTTTTACGGAGGGTCTAGCTATAAATGAAATTCTAGACTTGTTGCGCCAGCAGCAGCAACAACAGTTACAGTTAATCCAACAGGTTCAGCAACAGCAACTACTGTTGCAGCAGCAACAACAAGGAGTGAACCAAAGCGCTAGTTTCAAATCCTTTCAGAATGTTAACCCTCCTGAGTTTAAAGGTGAACCTAATCCAGTAGCTGCTGGAGCATGGTTAAAAGAGATGGAGAAAGCTTTTAATCTTGTTCAAGTAAGTGAGAATCTTAAGACTGATTATGCGAGCTATTTCTTGAAAAATGAAGCAAATTACTGGCGAGAGTCAACCAAAGCGTTAGAAGGAGAAGGCCCTGTTCCATGGGCTAGGTTTACTGAGTTATTTTTGGAAAAGTATTTTCCTGACTGTGTGAGGAACCAAATGGAAATTGAGTTTCTAGAACTGAAGCAAGGTGACAGAAGTGTAGCTGAGTATGAGGCTAAGTTCACAGAGTTGGCTAGATTTGTACCAGATTATGTGTGCTCTGAAGCTCAGAAGGCAAGGAGGTTTCAACAAGGATTGAAGCCTAAAATTCGTAGTGGAGTGGTGGCATTGCAACTCAAGACGTATCCTTCCGTAGTTCAGGCCGCCTTAGTAATTGAATTTGATCAGAAGTTAGCCGCTAGAGAACGAGAAGATAAGAAGCGAAAGATTGATGATATGGCAGAGGCATCAGGTCAAGAAGGATCCAGTCAGAAGTCTCATAAAAAGGTCGAAAGGAGTAAGAATAAAGAATTTAGAGAGAAAAGTATTTCTTTAAATAAAATTAGTAACACCTCAGCCAGCTCTAATCAAGCCAATTCGGTTAAATCACCTATATCGGAGTGTAAGCAATGCGGTAAGAGACATGGTGGAAGGTGTAAAGCAAATACTGAATGTCTTAGGTGTAGTCAGAAGGGACATTATGCGTCAGAATGTAAGGTGGAAAATCTAGGAGTCGTCTGTTATAACTATGGCAAGGTAGGGCATGTTGCCAAGAATTGTAGAAGTACTTCCCGAGATAGCATGGGAGGTAGTGCATCAAAAGGTTTGACGTTCAGTGCAGCCAAGGCTAGGACTTGTAATATGATTAAAGGTTCAACTGCTCAAGACCGTGATAAGGACCCAGAGTAATGATTAATTATCAGAAGAAGCAAATAATAATATCTGCGGAAGCTAACAATAGGATGAGTATCCAAGGGCATAAGGAAGAATATCAGGTGTGACTAGCACCTGTAAGGGATAATAAGAAGGAAGCACCTCAGTTAAAAAGGTTCCAGATAGTAAGTGAGATTCCAAAGGTTTTATCGAATGACTTACCGGGATTACCCCGGAGCATAAGATATAGTCTCTCATTGGTTGCTGTGCAGAGTTAGGCTGGTGTCAAAAGCCCATATGGGATGACCTAATAGGAATCAAGTAATCGATTAAGGGAAACTTCAGGATTATGGGATGAAAGAATAATGAGACAAGGTGCATTCCGTGTTGTGCACTGATGTGATTTATAGGAAAGAAGAATGGATGTATGAAGTTACATGATGATTATCAGAAGTTGGAAAGTTGACGAATAGGAATAAGTAACCCTGCATAGAATTGATTATTTATGAAAGGAACGTGTTGGTTCTTGGAGGAAGACCTAAGATCAGACTACTGTTAGCTAAAGGTAAGCCTGAGGACGTACCAAAGATTAAGATTAGAATGAGTTATGAGCATTGTAAGTTTTGGTGATAATAGGCGGAGTAACGAGTGTATCAGTTGTCTATAAGGAATTAAGGAATATGGTGTATCAAGAGTACTTGCATGGTATAATCATATTTATTGATAACATCCTCGCCATCTAAGGGCTAAGGAAGGCCAAGTTGAAAACTTAAAGAAATGCCGCGAAGGGTTGAACAATAGCAATTGTATATTAAACCTTAAAGTATGAAGTTCTGGTTAGGAGCCCGGTTGTTTGAGTAGCTACCAACCAAGCAAGGTCCATTTAGGGACCGATGTCTTGAATAGAAGAGAAGAAATGAACATGAATATATAGAATGAGGATCGTGCTATAGGCAAAAGTTTTACCTTGGAAAAGATTGGTTAAGTTTGAATAGAAGGGGCAAGTAAAGTCCTAATTGTATTGAAGCATTCGAGGTATAAAGAATATAGGTAAAGTTGTCTATAAGTTAGTATCACCGCCGCAGTCGCAGTATATATATAAATAATATGTTATACGTGTCAATGATAAGGCGATATGTACCTAATTTGAACTAAGTCGCTGATTGAGAGTCAAGGGGCTCTCATCTGAATTTGTTTTGCGCGGAACGATCGATTCGAATTTTAGTTCGTTAAAAAGCAAATCCCTAGGAATGAGTTTATGTTTATACTGATTATGGTTTGAATAGATCCTTGAATAGAAGAGCCTATTTAAAAGTTAGAGTCAGAATTGCTTGACAAAAATCCTCACTTATTTAGTTAAGTCAGATTCTGAGGACAGAATCTTTTTAAGGGGGAATGATGTAACTACCCGTATATTTTATTATTATTTAAATGTGTAATTATGGAATAAATAATTAAATAAAAATAAAAAAATACTTTAAAAATTTATGAAGAATTTATTTTTAATAACTTTGAATTATTTATGATATTTTAAAGCTATTATGGTGATTTTTGGGTAAACTTTCAACCGTCAATTGTTCGTTACAGTCGTAAAAGCGGGACGAAACTAGACTATAGGGGACTTATATTTATCTAGAGTGTTACGTGGCAGAATAAGAATTAGTGTGGCAAAAATTCCTGAGACGTGCTGCTTAATTATTGGTTTAACAGAAAGAAAAAATAAATAAATATATAACAAAAACCAACCCCCTGTTCCTCCCCATTTTAACCTCATCTCTCTCTTTTCCCTATCTCGCCCGTCATTATTTTTCTCTGTTTCTACCGTTCTATTTTTCGGTTCAGGTAAGGTTCTTCGGCCATCCTTTTCTTTCTGGTATCTACGCCTGTCTCTGGTCGTTGTTCTGTTGGCTTCGTTTGATGGTGTATATATATACACCCGTGTATGTATATCTGGTGCCGTCCTCTCTGCTTTATGGTAGAGAGATGGTGGCGCGTACCGTATGTTGTGCGCATGTGCTACTGTTGGTTTGTGTTGTTTTGCTGTTGCTGTTGGTTCGATTGTGTCCCCTCGAAGTCATAATTCGATTGATTATTTTGGGAATTTTCGGATAATTGGTTGTAATTTTATTTAGTTATTTATTAATTTATTCATTTAATTTCTGCGGGAAATTATTTGATTAAATTATGCGAGATAAATATTTTTTTTCATTCGGGAAATTTTATCGGTGGAATTTATTTGGAAACCCGAATTTTGTCGGGTACCAGTAAATTTTGCTGTTGTTGACGATGACTTTTAATGAGTCAACAGTGGACGGTGATGACGTTGTTCTGAGTCCTACAAATTAATAAATAAATACGAGTATAAATATAAGATGTAATAATAATAATTAGTTGGTTAAATCGGTGTTTGGGATTTGTGAAATGGATTTCGGTTGTATTGGTGGAATAAATTGTTGGATTATTTGTTGTTATTTGACGTCGAGTTGTTCGACGGGTAGGCCGATAAACAGTGGAGGTGCAGCCCGAATTTTTGGAAATTAAATTCAGAAATTCGGGACATACCCTGTAATTATCGGAACGTCGAACGAGTATAAATAAGTATATACATATATTCTGTGCGGAACATGATTGTATGTTGTGGTGAATGTTTTGTTAAAACTCAATGACCCTAATTTCGCAAAATGACGAGTATACATATTTTCTGAAAACAAACACCGAACCGATTTCCGAGATTGTGAACCCTAATTGTTGCGCGTATTATTATAATCTATATAATTACGAGTCGGGATTTGATATCGAATGGGTAAATGTGTTATTGAGGATATGTCAAGCATGCCTAGACGTCTAACGTAGGGTATTTCGGCTCTGTAGGTTCTAGTTGAAGGACTCAAGAATTGATATCGAACTAACATAACCTAGTGATCAGTCGACAAGCGCCACAAGGTTCCAAGCGAAGGACCTGAGCGTTGAAGTCGGATCCAGGATAGTTAAATAGTAAAACGATAAAGCCGAGTGTTCTAAATCGGTTCAAGGTCAATCAGAGATAGTTGTAGCGCTCTGCAAGGCAAGTACCCCTGACCATTCTTTTATGGTTCAGTATGTATGAATAGCTAAATGTTTTATTCTTGTAATGGAATAGAATCGTTTTAAGTTACGTATCCCATGTATTTGAAAATGTTGTTTAAAATTATGTTTTGGGGAAAAGTAACTTCTGAAAACACCTATCTCTAAACGTGATTAAAATGAAAGGAAGTTTTTGAATAGTGTGCTGTGATAGTGTTGTGCAAGACATGCATGTATCATAACAAGACTAAGTCATTCTGACAACCCTAAGATTAGAGAACTCTGAGTTATCGATAAGCCAAAGTCCATTAGAGAACTCTGAGTTATCGATAAACCAAAATTCAGTAGAGAACTCAGAGTTGTCGATAAGTCAAGTCAACAATGAAGTTTCAGAGATATCGACAAGCCAACATGCCTATCGAGATGTCGAGTTCTCTACAGCTTAATTGGAGATCTCGAAGTGAAGAAATTTCTATAAGTACAGAATTGCAGAACAGTTCAATATCCAAGGTTGCAAATCAAATAAACAATTCACACAGCTGAATTGACAAGTCTACAAAAAGCAGCTTGAGAGATGTGCAAGATTAATGGTAAAGATTAACTGACAAAGGAAGATTAAAGTGAACACGGGATGCTAAAGATATGCTAAGCCAGAAATGGAAGATCTATTTTTCTATAAATAGAAATGACAAGTGACAGTTTAGAAAAGCTAATAGTATGTCTTATTACACACTGTGTAAATCAGCAGTAAACTGAGTTATAAAGTTAACACTGGTCCTCTAGTCAGAAAGAAGTATCAATATAGAAAATCTTGTATTCTCTCTCAAGAAAGGAGCTAAGTTCTAAAACAAGAACTTAGAGATTTTGTAGCAAAACACTGCTTGATTTTTAATATAAAATTATGTGAGTTTTGAAGATCTTTGTTTTACATATTTGCATTGTTATTTATGTTTAACATCTATTCTACTAAATCATTGATAACAACCAACTGCCAAAGCCAAAGTCGATCAAAAGGTAAACATTTAAGCCAAAACACATTCACCCCCCCCCCTCTGTGTTGTATTCATACCTAACAAGTGGTATCAGAGCAAAATCTGAAAGTAAACAGATTAGATCTTGGAAAAATGAATACACAGAAAATCAGTAGTATCAAGATTCCTCCCTTTGATAAGGCCAACTACACTTTATGGAGAAAGAAAATGTTGTTGTTTATAAGAATGGCCAATCACCTTTACATTGGTATCCTCAAGAATGGGCCCTTCACTCCTTTGGTTAGAGTTGAGGAAACCACCGATGGAGATATGGTTATTCCAGCTCATTATGCTCCCAAGGATCCCTCTGAGCATACTGAACCTGAAAGAGAGAAAGTTTCCCTAGACAGTGCTTTGCAACTGATACTAATTGAGTCACTTGACAATGTAATGTATAATAACATTGTCAACTGTGACACTGCTAAACATATCTTGGAAAAGATTGAGATACTTTATGAAGGAACTGAGGAGGTTAGGTCAAATCAAAGAAGGATATTGATTTCTCAGTATGAGGGTTTTATGGTTAAACCAAAGGAGGGTATTACTGATGTGTTTGAAAGGTTTAATAAGCTGATAAATGACTTGCAGCTTCATGATAAATTTTATGATGTTGAAGAAGTGAATTTGAAGTTCTTGCTTACTCTCCCTGATCATTTGGAACAAAAGACCTCTGCAATCAGAGAAGGAAGGGATTTGAGTAGAATCACACTGGAAGTGCTCTATGGGGTTCTGAAAACTTATGAACTTGAAATGATTCAAAAGAAATCATTAAGGGCTGGTCAAGGATATGTACTGGATGGCTCAAGTGCACTGATTGTGAATGATGGCCATACCTCCAATGATGAGCAAAGATCCCAAACTCCAGAAATTTCTACAAGTGAGAAAAGAGTCAATGACACTAAAGAGCAAGTCATACTGGAATTAGATGAAGAAGATGAGTTCTACACTCTTGATGAGCTTGATGAGCTAGACAAATCAATGGCTTACTTGGCTAGAAAATTCTCTAACATTAGAGTGAAGAAACCACAATTTTTCAAGAGCAAAGGACAGTCCTTCAACAAAGACAGTAGCTGGAAAGGAAAAGGGAGGTACACTCCTGATAGCAAAACTGGCTACAAAACTGGATCTGTTGATAGATCAAACATAAGGTGCTTTAACTGTGATGAGTTGGGCCATTTTACTACAGAATATAGGAAACCCAAGAAGGCAAGGAAAGACAAAGCCTATCTTGAATTGGAAGCAAAGTATGATTCTCTTCTAAAGAAGCAACAAGGGAAATGTTAGGTCCCAATGTGTTTGTAGAAAGGGGGGGTTGAATACAAACTACACCGAATAATCGAATTTAGTGCGGAATAAAAAATTGAAACAAAATTCAAGTTAAATAAAAATATTATTAAACTTGAAAGGTGTTACAACAACTGTATCGATTACAAGGAATTAATCTCAAATTAATTATCACAAATCTAGAATGAATTCGACATGAACTTTTTCTATTTTTGTAATAATTAGAATCAAATGCTAAACGCAATTTGAGATTAAGTTCTAGGGATTTTGATCCGCTAGATTGTTACACAAGAACAAGATAAATAATTCTAGTGGTTTGGATTTAACTTTACAAACTAGAAATTTAATCTTGAAGTAAGCAGAGAAGAAAATGAAATATTTCAGAGGCGGCTGCTTCTTTTTCTTTTTGTTCTTGACTTCTGTTTTATGTGTGTGTTTTTGAATTGCTGCTTCTGCTTCTTTTTAAACAATCCAACTGAGAGAAAAGAACTGGAATGACAATCTCTTTTGCTCAGCAAGACTTTCGGTAGGACTATCTTTAGAACTAGCAAGACAATCAGAATGAACTAGAAAGACTTTCGGTATGACTATTGATTGTCATACCGATTGTCATATTAGTTCAAATCAGATTGTCTTACTGAATTAATAACAGATTTTAATCTAATAATAATTCTGATAAGACAATCAACTGAATTAGCATGACTTTCGGTATGACTATTGATTGTCATACCGATTGTCATACTAATACAATCAGTTGTTTTGTTGAATTAATAACAGATTTTAAATCAATTAAAATTCTGAAAAACCTTAATATTAATTCTCAATTAATTAATCAATTAATTCAATTAATCAATAAATTAATCTTTGCAGATATAATTTATTTTCTTAATTAAATTATATGACTTAATTAATTAATAGAGAATTAATACTAACCCTGAGCAGCAACCAATCTTCTGAATATCTTCTGAAAATCACTGAGAATTATGAATCAATTCCACCACTTCAATGTTGACACTCGATGTACTGTCTGGTTCATGAGTGACTAACTTCCGTGACGTTTCTTCATGTCTTGACTTTGATACTTTGATTTTCTTCATATTAAATCCTTGTAATTAATTGATACTCTGACGAGATCTCTGTCACTTGATTAAATCCACGATCTTGATTTATATCACTGAGGCTTGATCAATTTCTTGAGCTTCTTCCAGTGAATTAACTCCTCAAGTCTGTAGATGAACCTTGTTTCTGAATCCTCTGACAGATGTTATTTGCGAGATCTCTCTCACGGTCGATCCACTATTTACTTATTACATTCTTATTTGAGTTAAGTTGAATCCTCGAATATACAAATAGGCTATGCCATATGACTTATAATCTCCCCCTATTTGTTTGTTAGACAATAACATACAAATACCTAGAGGATAACTCAACTAACAAATAAGAAAAAGATATAAAAAGAAATACAAAGTAAATAGTAGAAAAGTTCTGGACTAGATTTAACATTTTCCAGATTCCAAGTAGATGTTCCTCTAGACTGAACATATCTTCAAGTAGTTTCATCTTCATTTGTACAACCACATTTCCTGTTAAGAAGCACATATCTCTCTTGCTTCTCCCCCTATGAGAATCAACTGATTAAAGAAGATCACCTTCGTTTACCACCTCTCCCGTACAATAGGATCCGTAGATAAAAGCTAATGGTACTCCCCTTTTGAAAATAGCTTCTTCCCTTACTAGAAAATCACCTTGTGTTTACCACCTCTCCCGTATAATAGGATCCGTAGTTACAAACAACAACGGTGTGGTGTAGTGTACATGTAGGATCTTTTTCTTCCTCCCTGCTATTTATCCCCCTTAGTTGAGGAATCCTCCAAACTATTTCTTAAACTTTTATATCCCCCTTAGAGAAGGAATGTATGCCGTTGTCTGAAGGAGTTCTCATATTTCACTTGGTTGGAAAAGAAATAACTAGTGTTTCTCTTTCTTCCTCACTGTGAGTGTGTGATTCTGTTTAGTGTACCTCACATATGTTTCACTCTTCTCTCCACTCGTGTTTACACTCTTTCTCACAAGTGTATCACTCCTCTCATAGCTCCATATTCCAGTTGTACCTGCAAGGAAAATCACCTTAGCCATCCTTAAGGAGGTCACAGGTGGTGCAATGGGAGTTCACAAATCCCCCTCCTTGTTAAACTCGTCAGATGAATCTGAGTCATAATTTACAAGTTGCTAGTTTCCCTTTTAGGGTTCCAGATTTGAATTCTGGGAAGGTAAACAATGATCCATCGAATTTAGCATAAAGATCAAAGTTCCCTTCTAATATTTGTGAAGATATTTCCTTGTGACTCATCAGGTAATATCTGAATCATTGTCAATAAGTTGCCGATCTGCGCCTATGTCAGATCCACTATCCGCGGATGCATCCAGGGGATTTAAGCCTGGGGAGGTAGACACTGACCACTGACATATGGCTTTTGGATCAGTATCCTCTCCTAACACCTGTAAAGGCAATTGGTCCATTAACGAACCTTGAACAATCGAATCTGACCTTAAAATGGTCGAAACTCTTGTTTCCGTCAACTCATCCTTTGTGTGTGTAACCTTTCCTTGTACATCAAGAATTGTTTATGTTTGAAGTGGTGACACTACATCAGATGCCTTAGCCGACAGGCAAATTTCAATAGACGCACCCTGTTGAGAGAATGAATCTAGTAACTATTTTTGTGCCTTTTCAGCCATTACATCTTTTTGAGAAGATGTATGGGGGCGAGCAGTTGTCTCGGTTTAAATACTACTCATCTATGTAGGAGACAGAGCTACTGGGTTGACTACAAAACCTTCCTTATGTGGTGCACTAAGGCACTATCTCCCTCACGCTCATTCATACTACATTTAGTGGTAAGAGAGTGTTGGTTGGTTCTGTTTCTGTGTTTGTCTTTACAGTCTGGGATAGATGTTGTGGGTTTTCAACCTCATGACTGTCAATGAAAGAAAGTCATTGGAGACTGAACCTGTATCACAGAATATATGGCACTATAGAGAAAATGATGTACAATAGTGATTTCAAAAGATTTTACATGAAATAAGAAATCACTAATGTAGAAAGAAGTTTGATATATATATTTTTTTTAATATGAATGAGTTTTTGATAAAACATTGATCACTTAGGGTAAAGTCTAAGTAATTCTCATTCATGTCAAAAGCTCACAAATATCTGCAACATAATGTTAACAAAATATCATTGACCGATACTTGTCAGGTACTTTAGATACCAACTGTTATGTTGCATAATATTTAAAATAAAATAAAAATAAAATAAATAAACATAATAATACAATACAAATAATAATAATAAAAACAAATATCAATGAATTAAATACCAAATATCTATCAACAAGATATCAGCATTCAATTTCATATATCATACAATATTTGCAATTACAGAAAATACGAATAAAAACTTATATAAATATAGCAAAAATATAGAAACTATTTACAAGTTCAATGATAACATTACCAGCTTGGAAACAGCCATATCCCTCAGATAAACCTTTGCTGTTATCTCCAAAGGTAACCAGGGGGCCAGCTTTCTCAATCCACATTTGATAGCAGGGCTCTATCTCCGGTCATATGTCTTGATGATCCACTGTCAAGAATCCACACTCCCGGTTTCACCTGTTTTAATGCCCTGCAACATAAATGGATTAACCCTTCTTCGGAACCCAAACTTGGTTGGGCCCGGCATTCTTGTAGAACTGTCCTTTGTCAGGCAAAACAACATTTTTAATTTTAATTGTCTCAACTTTCTCAATGACTGAACATTTGACCTTGTAAACAGCCTTAACGAATTTCTGTTTAAGCTTAGGCACAAATGTCTCCTTTCTAGCCTTAGAAGGACTAGCAGTCTTAGACCTATCATGCTTCTTGTTATTCACATGCTGACGAGGAGTAGTCTTATCATTAGAAACATGCTTACCATTAAAATAAGCATACATCATATTAAAAGCACAAGACATACAATTAGAAACACCGCATGCTTTATGAGAGTGATTAACAGCAGGCAATTTATGCATGGTAGACATGGCATTTTTGTTATCCAACTCATGTGTGTCTGAGTTAGTCTCAGTTGCTTTCACAACTTTGACTGGAACTTTTGACGGACTTGACTTGGAAACAACCTTCTCATTAGCATGATCTTCAGCACGTATTTCTTCTTGAATAACAGAAGAGGTCGCATCAAATGGTTCAGCAATTGATGCTTTATAGAGGGGTTCATCAACACCCTTAAGCACATGTGGTACTTCCCTACCTTTAGCACATACACGAGGAGGGGAGTTTATGCCTAATTCTCCAATAGCAGCATTGTAATCATAACCTATTCCAGATGTTTGATTAACAGCTTGCTTACTGTAGAACTCTTTAGCCTTCGAACAAGAATTGAAGTAGGCTCTAACCTTAGTCTCAAGATCGGTGATCTTGTCTTTGAGAATAGTTTCGAGTTTTCTGTAACAGTCAACTCTATTCTCTAGAAAAGATACTTGTTCTTTTAATTTGTCTTGATTAATATGCACAAGTCTTATTCATTGACCTCTTTCTCAAGGTGTTTGATCTGTAAACTTAACAGTTCATTATCACGACGTGCATTATCTAAGTTGCCTCTTAGATGATAAACCAATTTAGTATTAGAAAGTTTTACCTCTATTCTTGACGATGAAGCATTTCCATCAATAGCCATAAGAGCAAGATTTCCTTCTTCATCTTCACTGTCAGTATCATCCCAGCTTCTTCCCTTTGCCAGATAAGCCCATTCAGAGTTCTTTCTTACTTGCTTTGGCTTCCTACATTCTGTGGCAAAGTGTCCCAACTCATTGCAGTTATAGCATCTAATGGTGCTCCGATCAACCATCCATGTTTTGTATCCACCACTGCTGGTGTTAGAGGATGAAGATCCACCTTTCTGGAATTTGTTGTAGTTGGACTTGTACTTAAGCTTGGGATTCCTCTTGAATCTGACATGGGAGAATCTCTTGACAATTTGGGCCATTAACTCGTCTTCCAATTGCTCCAGCTCTTCCAAGGAATAAAAATCATCACTTGATTGATTTGTAGTAGGAGGATCATATTCTGCTACTAACATATTTTCCTCAGCCTTGGAACACTGTACCATTCTCTCCAATTGTTGAGATTGCTGTTGTTGTTGACCTTCAGCTACAAGTGCAGTAGATGTGCTGACCATTCTATCCTTCCCATAGACTTCCTTCTGTTGAATCTGCTCCAACTCATAGGTTTTTAACACTCCATAGAGCCTGTCCAAAGAAATCTCACTCAGATCTCTAGCTTCTCTAATGGCAGTGATTCTATGTTCAAGATGAGTTGGCAGTGTTAAAAGGAACTTTTTGTTGACCTCCCTGATTGAATAAAATTTTCCATTGATGTTCAGGTTGTTGATCAACGCATTGTACCTCTCAAACACTTCAGTAATTCCTTCTCCTGGATTTGATTTGAAATGTTCATACTCAGAGGTTAGGATCTCCAACTTGTTCTCCCTAACTTCCTCTGTGCCTTCATTGATCACCTCAATAGTTTCTCACATGTGTTTGGAATTTTTACAGTTCATCACATGTCTGTTCATCAAGGGATCAAGGGAATCAATTAAAATTAATTGAAGGCTGGCATCCAAGGAGGCTTCTTCCTTTTCATCAGGAGTAAAATCTTCAGGATCTTTAGGATAGGTTCTGGCTTTGGTGATCACAACATCATCTACTATCACCTCTGGTTCAATAACCATCGGAGTTTTTATCCCCTTCTTTAACAAGTTTGTATATTTGGGATTTGCCACTTATAAAAACAAGAGCATCTTCTTCTTCCACATAATATAATTCTCTTTATCAAATTGTGGAATTTTAACGGTTCCAACTTTTTGTGAAGTCATTATGAATTTTTGAATGAATAAAAATTCAAGGAGTTGAAAAATCACAAAAGTCTAGGATCTTGATTTGTTCGTTAATCAGAAGGCTCTGATACCAATTGTTAGGTCCCAATGTGTTTGTAGAATGGGGGGTTGAATACAAACTACACCGAATAATCGAATTTAGTGCGGAATAAAAAATTGAAACAAAATTCAAGTTAAATAAAAATATTATTAAACTTAAAAGGTGTTACAACAACTGTATCGATTACAAGGAATTAATCTCAAATTAATTATCATAAATCTAGAATGAATTCGACATGAACTTTTTCTATTTTTGTAATAATTAGAATCAAATGCTAAACGCAATTTGAGATTAAGTTCTAGGGATTTTGATCCGCTAGATTGTTACACAAGAACAAGATAAATAATTCTAGTGGTTTGGATTTAACTTTACAAACTAGAAATTTAATCTTGAAGTAAGCAGAGAAGAAAATGAAATATTTCAGAGGCGGCTGCTTCTTTTTCTTTTTGTTCTTGACTTCTGTTTTATGTGTGTGTTTTTGAATTGCTGCTTCTGCTTCTTTTTAAACAATCCAACCGAGAGAAAAGAACTGGAATGACAATCTCTTTTGCTCAGCAAGACTTTCGGTAGGACTATCTTTAGAACTAGCAAGACAATCAGAATGAACTAGAAAGACTTTCGGTATGACTATTGATGGTCATACCGATTGTCATATTAGTTTAAATCAAATTGTCTTACTAAATTAATAACAAATTTTAATCTAATAATAATTCTGATAAGACAATCAACTAAATTAGCATGACTTTCGGTATGACTATTGATTGTCATACCGATTGTCATACTAATACAATCAGTTGTTTTGTTGAATTAATAACAGATTTTAAATCAATTAAAATTCTGAAAAACCTTAATATTAATTCTGAATTAATTAATCAATTAATTCAATTAATCAATAAATTAATCTTTGCAGATATAATTTATATTCTTAATTAAATTATATGACTTAATTAATTAATAGAGAATTAATACTAACCCTGAGCAGCAACCAATCTTCTGAATATCTTCTGAAAATCACTGAGAATTATGAATCAATTCCACCACTTCAATGTTGACACTCGATGTACTGTCTGGTTCATGAGTGACTAACTTCCGTGACGTTTCTTCATGTCTTGACTTTGATACTTTGATTTTCTTCAGATTAAATCCTTGTAATTAATTGATACTCTGACGAGATCTCTGTCACTTGATTAAATCCACGATCTTGATTTATATCACTGAGGCTTGATCAATTTCTTGAGCTTCTTCCAGTGAATTAACTTCTCAAGTCTGTAGATGAACCTTGTTTCTGAATCCTCTGACAGATGTTACTTTGCGAGATCTCTCTGACGGTCGATCCACTATTTACTTATTACATTCTTATTTGAGTTGAGTTGAATCCTCGAATATACAAATAGGCTATGACATATGACTTACAGGAAAGCTTATATTGTTGAGGGCAAGAGCTGGGATGATTCAGATAATGATGAGGATGAAGAAGTTGGAAACTATGCACTCATGGCCTTGGAGCAAGGAGACTCTTCATCATCTAAATCATAGGTACCAACTCTTACCACAATTGATTTAAATGTGAGTCAATATAAGGAAACTGTTGAAAAGATGAGCATAGAAATGTTCCACATTCATACAAGTATGGTTGCTGCAAATGAGGAAGTTATCAGATTGAAAAAGATCAATGAAAAACTTGAGAGTGAAAAACAAGAGACTGAATTGTTGCTGGTTGAGCTTGATACTGCTAAGCAAGAAAATGCATACTTAAAGTACAAATTAAAGTGTGCAACTGAAATTGAAGCAGTATTGAGAAAAAGGCTGGAGAAGAATGAAGTGAAACTAAAATCCTTCAAAAATGCTTCTGAGTTGATTGGCCAATATCATGAAAAGAACAAGCCATGTGCAAACATTGCCATTGGTCTTGATTTTGAGGGTTTGAACAACAAAAAGAAGTTTGTCAGTGACAAAGGAAAATCAACTGAAACTAAGGATGTTCCAATTATTTTGAAGAAAGTTGAATCACCTTTGTTCAAGGCATGTGAGGTGAACTTCAGTGAAGAAGAGCTGATCATCAAACATGAGATAGCTGATGAGGACACGGAAAAGAAAAATGATGAGACAACTAAGTCTTCCATCTCTGTTGAAACACCAAAAGCCAATCAAGAAACTAAGAACCTGTGAAGGAGATTAAAGCTGAACAGGTCAAAAAGAAAAAGAAGAATAGAAATGGAAAGATTGGGATAAACAAAAGCAATAATTTTGCTTATGTTGCAGATGCTCCTAGAAAGAGGTGTGAGAATTATGGATCAATGAATCACCTAACTCATCTTTGTAAAAAGATTGTTAGCAATCCACCTGAAGGAGTCTGCAAGTACAATGAAGCTAAGGCTAATGATCCCTATTCATTATGTGATAAGTTTGACTGCATTCCCTGCAACATGAAAGTAATGAAGAGTTGCCACAAATTGAGAATTGATCTCATAGAATCAAAAATTGGTTCTATATCCGAAAGGGAAAATGCTCAACAGTCTATGAATTCCATTTTATCTCAAAATTCTCATTCTACTTCTGTAAAATCAGTTAACAAGAAGAAAATGCCCAACACAGCTTGGGTAGCTAAACACACTTAATCCTCATTGTGTGCAGGGCAAAGGAAAGAAGGTCATATGGATCATTGATAGTGGATGTTCTAGGCATATGACAGGTGATAAGGCCCTGCTATCACAATTTGAGGAGATGGCTGGCCCCTTGGTGACCTTTGAAGACAACAACAAAGGATTCACAATGGGATATGGCAAGATTATTTCTGGAAATGTTATCATTGAAGATGTAGCACTAGTTGCTGGATTAGAAGTAAATCTTCTAAGTGTTAGTCAATTTGCAGACAGAGGTTTTCAAGTTGTTTTCAACAAAGAAGATTGTGCTTTTATTAGCAAAAAGATTGGTGAAATTTCTCTTAAAGGAGTAAGAAAGGGAAGCTTGTTTGTTGCAGACTTAGACTCAATAAATAAGGATGGAGTGTTTTGTTTCTACACCAAGGCATCAGAAGAGCAAAGCAAATTATGGCATAAGAAGCTATCTCACTTGAATTTCAAAGCAATCAACACCTTAGTCAAGAAGGAGCTAGTGAGAGACATGCCCAATCTGGAATTTGCTCAACTGGAAGTTTGTGAAGCTTGTCAGAAAGGAAAAATGAAAATATCAAGTCACAAGTCAAAATCTATAAATTCTATAAGTGCACCTCTGCAACTTATTCACATGGACTTGTTTGGGCCAGTAAATGTCTTGTCCATTTCAAGAAACAAATATGCCCTTGTCATGGTTGATGATTTTTCAAGATACACTTGGGTTGAGTTCATGTACTCTAAAGATGAAACTCCAAACATTATAATTGAGCACATCAAGAAAATTGAGAAGCAAGCTGAAGGACAAGTTAGTGTGAAAAGATTGAAGAGTGATAATGGAACAGAATTCAGAAACTCAACATTAAGTGAATTCTGCAAAAACAAAGGCATTGTCCAAGAATTTTCAGCAGCTAGAACACCTCAACAGAATGGAGTAGTTGAGAGGAAAAATAGAACATTTGTTGAAGCTGCTAGAACCTTGCTACAAGATGCTCAGTTGTCAACTAGTTTTTGGGAAGAGGCTGTTAATACTGCATGCTACACTCAAAATAGATATCTCATCAACAAAACTCATGGAAAATCACCTTACTCAATCATGTCTAACAGGAAGCCTATAGTGAAGTATCTACATGTGTTTGGAAGCAAGTGTTATATTCTAAAAGGCAACTCTGAATATGTGGGAAAATTTGACTCTAAAGTTTTTGAAGCAATTTTTTTGGGATATTTATTGGGAAGAACAGCCTACAAAGTTTATGTGATTGATCAAAAGAAAATTATGGAAAGCACAGATGTGACTTTTGATGATGACAAGTGTCCAGGCTTGGAATGCCTTGATGTAAATGATACTGAAGCCCTTGCATTTGAGAATCTAACCATTGATAGTGATTCTGATGAGGAAGATGAAGTTATGGCACAACAAGTGACAAATGAAGAGACCTCTGAACAAAATCATAGGAATGAAAGCTCTCTTCAGACACCAGAATTTGATGGCACAAACTCAGGAGGAGAAGAAGAGAATGTAAATGACAGTCATGGTAATACTGAAGAAAATGATGAAGGCACTAGTCAGCAGACACACACTAGAAAGTGGGATAGGAGTCATACAGTAGAAGCTATTATTGGTGATCCCTCAGCTAGTGTGAGAACTAGAAGTGCAACTGCTAATGAATGCCTACATGCATGTTTTCTATCTCAAGTAGAGCCCAAGAAAACTGAAGAAGCCCTATTGGATCCTGATTGGATATGTGCTATGCAGGAGGAGCTGAATCAGTTTGAGAGAAAAAAAGTTTGGAAATTAGTCCCTGCACCAAAGAACAGAAGCATAATTGGAACTAAGTGGGTGTACAGGAACAAAATGGATGAAAATGGAATTGTTACTAGAAACAAAGCAAGGCTGGTTGCTAAAGGCTACTCACAAGAAGAGGGAATTGACTATGATGAGACTTTTGCTCATGTTGCAAGACTAGAAGCAATAAGAATTTTTCTGGCATTTGCTGCACACTCAAATTTCAAGGTGTATCAAATGGATGTCAAGAGTGCTTTTCTTAATGGTGAACTAGAAGAAGAAGTTTATGTGCAACAACCACCTGGCTTTGAAGATCCAGAATTTCCTAACTTTGTTTACGGGTTAAATATCAAAGTGATCACTCAACTGAATGCCATATATCAGTTTAATCATTAAACTTAACGGGGTATCATTTGGATCACTAAAGTCATAATAAATATCAAATAGATACCTCAAAATATGTGCTCGAGAATTAAAATTTATTTTATGGAGTTCTAAACATTTTTCTTTAATCTTATTACAACGGAATGAAAAGTTATAAATTTATAGTATTTTAGATGATTTTGTGAGATTTTTAAAATTTAATCTACTAATTATTTTTATTTAAATAAAGAAAATGACTACAAAATTAAAAATAAATAGTAGATAAATTTTTAAAAATCTTACTATATTATATAAAATACTAGAATTCATACATTTTCATTTGGTTGTAATAGGATTCAAGAAAAATATATTGAACTCCATAAAATAATTTTTAATTCTCAAACACATATTTTGAGTTATATTTTCGATATTTTATAATGACGTGAGTGATTGAAATGATACCCCGATAAGTTTGATGATTAAACTGATATATGGCCTTTAGTTGAGTGACCACTTTGATATTTAACCCCTTTGTTTACAAATTACTCAAGGCTCTATATGGATTGAAACAGGCACCTAGAGCCTGGTATGACACACTGTCAGAATTCCTACTCAAACATGGTTTTACCAGAGGTACTATTGATAAGACTCTCTTCTACAAGAAGCATGGTGAAGATATGATCCTAGTTCAAATTTATGTGGATGATATCATCTTTGGATCTACAAATGAAAAGCTTTGTCAAAGATTCTCTAGGCTAATGCAGAGTGAGTATAAAATGAGCATGATGGGAGAATTGAGTTACTTCCTTGGCCTTCAAGTTAGTCAAAGAAGTGATGGTATTTTCATCAGCCAAACCAAATATGTGAATGACTTATTGAAGAAATTTGGTATGGTGGATAGTTCACCTGCATCTACATCAATGTCTACTGCAACCAAATTGGATGAAGACAAGAAAGGCAAGAGTGTGGATATTTCAAGCTACAGAGGGATGATTGGATCATTGCTTTATTTGACTGCTAGTAGACCAGACATCATGTTTGCTACTTGTCTATGTGCCAGATTTCAAGCCAATCCAAAGGAATCACATTTGATGGCTGTAAAAAGGATTTTCAGATACTTAAAGGGAACTCCAAACTTGGGATTATGGTATCCTAAGGGAACTGGTTTTGAAGCTGTTGGATACACAGATGCAGATTTTGCTGGATGCAGGGTTGATAGGAAAAGTACTAGTGGAAGCTGTTAATTTCTTGGTCAAAGACTTGTATCCTGGTATAGTAAGAAACAACAATCTGTGTCAACTTCCACAGCTGAAGCTGAATATATAGCTGCTGGAAGTTGTTGTGCTCGGGTGCTTTGGATTAGAAATCAGCTAATGGACTATAGTCTAGTATTACATAAAATTCCTATTATGTGTGACAATACTAGTGCCATATCTATAGTAGCTAATCCAGTTAATCATTCTAGAACAAAGCACATTGATGTTAGGTACCATTTTATCAGGGAATATGCTGCAAATGGTACCATTGAGCTCATTTTTGTTCCCACAGAGAAATAATTAGCTGACATTTTTACTAAACCTTTGGATGAAGCAACCTTCACTAGACTTGTGAGTGAAATTGGAATGCTCAATTCTTCATCCTAAGGCAAGAACTCAGCTAATGTGTTGCAGCAGATTAATTTTTAATAAATCAACCTAGTTTGATTTAATTGAAAATTAACTGAAATATGAATTATAAATATTTCAGAATCTCTATATATTTATTTTTCTTAAAAATTCAAAAATTAACTTAGAATATTTCAAAATTCTAAGTAAACTGCTTAGTTTTTAATTTACATCTTAAATGTGTAAAATTAACACAAGGAAAAATAACAGTACTCAAAGGTATAGAGAACTGAGTTCTCGATAAGTCAAAATGACTTATCGACAAGTCATTCTAGAGTTCTCGAGTGAGTCCTCGATAAGTCTATTTACAGACTTCTCGAATGACTTCTCGATAAGCTCTATTATGACTTATCGATAAGACCATGTAGAGTTCTCTAATAGTGTTAATTCACAGAGTTCTCGACAAGCATATTTTGAGACTTATCAATAACTCAGAATTAAAATAATTTAATTCAATAAATTATTTTAGACAAATACTTTTGGAAAATTTATTATGATTTCAATTTGATTCAATTCAAATAAATTAGAATCTTTTTAGTCCATTTTCGGACAAACTGGGCATTTATCAGAGTTCTCGATAAGTCATTTTTGACTTCTCGATAAGTTTAATATCAAGCGTTTATTTGACTTCTCGATAAATATATTACTTTTTCCATAAATACCCAGACTTCTCGATACATACACTGTACTTACACTTTCTCGAGATCTCAAGTGACCTGGCTTTCAGACAAAAGGCGATTTCTCTCTCGTTTTTGCTCCTTTCTCAAAACTTTTTCTTACGCACTACTTCTAAACACTAAAATGGCACAAAACATTGTTAGAGCTATCATTCCAGAGAAGGGAACTAACTTTATTGCTTTTCTTGATGTTAACCAAGCCCCTGATAGTTTCAAGGGGTTTGTTAAGTTTCTTTCTGAATCCTATATTGCAGGTGCTTTAACTACAAGTCATGTGCTGTATTTGGACGTTCTTCATGAATTTTGGACATCAGCTATAACTAGGACAATTGTTCTAGAGAATGTCACTTCTATGGTGGTCACATGCACAATTGGAGGCCAGAAAATTGAGTTTTCAGCTGCTGATGTGAATACAGCACTGGGATTGCCAACTGAGACTTATGGAGAGATGCCAACTGCAGATGAGCTGAGTGAATTGATGGACTTCATCAACTACAGTGGCTCAATCAACTTGGCAAGCCTGAACAGGACAAACCTTAGGAAGGAATGGTCCTTTGTGTTTGATTCTGTAGTGAGGGCTTTCACTTGCAGAAAAACTGACCTTGACAACATCTCAAGTGTGGTGTAGAAGCTGGTGTTCTCAATAGCTCACAACAGGCATCTGAATGTTAGGGCTCTAATTCTGGAGGAGCTGGCTACCAGGCTTACTATGCCTTTGAAGAATAGAGGTAAAGAAATCTGTTTGCCAAGGTTTATTATGTCTACTTTAGCTCATAAAGTAAATGACATACATTTGTTAGCTAGTATTGATAGTAGTAGAATTGGCAATTGTAAGCAAGTGTCCAAAATAATATTTGGATCACTTACTTCAAAGAATAAGGTGAGTATAAGTCTTAGAATCACTCCATTTATGTTGGAGAGATTCAGGACTTATCCTTACCCTATGCAGACATGAGGGCTCCTAAATTTTCTAGTTCAGCTATGGTTCCTGAGCCTGTGGAAGCACAAACACAGGCACACCAACAGGGACCTTTCAAAGCTGCATCCCCTTCTTCTAAACCACTAGATGTTAGCAAACCAACCACTTTAGTCTCTCAAGAGACTGAAGTGAGTAAAAAGAAGAGAAAGGAACCAACCCTTGCTGTTGTAAATGAGAGTGAAACAATTCAAACTGAACCAGAGTCACCTTTGGTCAAAAAACCAAAGAAGAGTAAGTTACCTGAGTTGACCACTCAAAACACCTCTGTGTCCTCCCAAAAGGGCACAGTTGAACAAATGGGGAGTAAACAGATACTAGATGCATCCTCTCAATAGGGTGTATCTATTGAAAAGAGCATTCACCCAAATGCATCATGTACTGAGTCAGCACAACCTGCACCTAGAGTGTATGGTAGAAGAAATAAGGATGGCACACACAGTGAGGGAACATCACTTGAAGCTCCCTCATCCATTCAGGGGGAGCTGCCAACACTCACAACTGAGCAAACTTCTCTAATCTCTCAAATTTCTTCATCATATAGAGCACTTGAATCTGATTCTCAAGTGCACCAACACTCAAGTGACATGGTTCATGAAACTGTGCTCACCACCCAGAATCAACATCTAGATGGTGAGAGGCTACTAGCTGGGGTAGACCTTGATGACACCATCACAAACATGGGGGTTTCATCAGTTTTTACTGAAGACTCAATGGTCACTCTTGCACCTTCATGTGCACAATCATCTTCACATATGAATAGGTTTGAGGGTAGTACTCTTGAGGGAGAGCTATCTAAATCCTCTCCAATTCAATTGGAGGTTCCTCTAGAAGGAACAACTCCCCTCAAAATCCTAGCTGAAATTGCCTTGACAGTTGAAGCTAGGAGTACAATTGCCAATGACCCTGTTATGGGAGAGGCAAGTTCATCACATTTATGTGACAGTGCTCTGCAAGGTGCACAAAGGTTTGAGGCTGGTGTACATGATAGTAACACATTCAAATCCTCTCCAATTCCAATGGAGGTTCCCACTACATGTGGTGAACAATAAACTGTCAAAACCACAGATTTATCTGTGAGTCAAACTGTGACTTCAGTCACAGGTGGTAATCTGGATATTTCTCAGCAGCCATCCATATCTCAATCCAGCCAACCACATGTTATAGCTCAATGGCTACAAGATATGGAAGCTCAGCCTTCTTCAGTTGATGACATGTTGGTAGATCAAATATCAGGCTTGGCCAATCTCTCTCAGCAATTGCTCACTTCAGACATGGGGAACCAGAACTATCAAGCTATACTGTTATGCTTCAATGAAGAGGTTGAACAACAGAAGGAGAAGATAGTAGATAAGGTTGAAGAAGATGGAAATGTAGATGCCTGGTTGTCTGATGACCATGTGGCAGAAATGGATGAAGTTTTGGCTAGATTCAGGAGGGAGTACATAACTATCATGGGAAGCAATGCTAAATCTCTCACTCCTCCTGAAGTCTATGATGCCATCATAGATGTGCAAAAAGCTCAACTCAAGGCTTTCCATCTCTTTGGAAAGGTCCTTGAAGTAAAATTGACTGGGCATGAAGACAAAATTAGGAAGCTGATCAAGGAAAAGATGGATGACATTGTGCCTTCTCAAAAGGACATCAAGAATCAATTCCAGTCTTTCACTGAGCAAATGTTAAGGATGGATCTGGCCTCTATTGAAAAGGAAGTGTCAAATATGAAGAGTTCTTTCAAGGCCCTGTTTGATCAAGTTCAAGCTCATATCACAAATTCAAATGATACCAGGGTCAAGCTAAATCAAATGTATGCTGCTAGGTATGAGCCTTCATTTCTTCTCATGGAGGGTGTCAGAAAAGCTGTTGATGAACACTTTGGGTCCTTCTCAGCCAAAACCTCTACTCCTCAAATACAAGAACTTCAAGATCATATTTCTTCACTTCAAGCTTCCAACTCAGATTTATCTTCACAAGTCAGAGCTCTAACCACATTGGTTGAGAGTCAACAACATGATATTCAGGCCCAAGTGGAGTCCCATAAGAATTTACATATGCAGAATACAGTTGCTTTGGGAGCCATTATGGGAAAACTCAACATCCCACTGCCAGCATTGCCTGAAGCTGTCAGACCTGAGATTCCTACTCCCCTACTCATGCCTGTCACCAAGACTAAGGGGGAGATAGATGCAAGGCTCGTACAATCAAAACTCAAAAGTCAAGTACAAGGTCTAGAACAAGAGAGGCTCCTAATGGCTGCCCAAGGTCCAGGAATGACACAAGAGTTTGACAATTTGCTTACTGGACTAAGGAACTCTCTCAACAACAACTTCTTCAATTACAGAAAGACCTTGGAAAAGACTATCAATTTCATCAGGGTACTGCAGATCCCACTCAAGGACCAGTTTTTGGAGAAAAGGATAGTGATTAATCTAAATGATTCTGGTTTAGACAGATGTATGCAAGTCAACTTTAATTATCTAATTTCCAGAAGAGCATCTGAGGTGGATATTTTGATTAACAAGGTCAGGATAATCAACAATGAAGAGAAAATGCTACTAGCAGAGTTGAAGAAGGCTCAAGAAGCTGCATTCCCAGAAGCTTATCTACATCCAAGCAAAGGGGTGCACTATATCTGCTCTACAACCAAGCACCTGAAACATTTTCAAGTACCCAAAAACTGTGTCTCAATAGAAGACTGATAATGGTGCTTGAGTCTGAGCTGAAAAGTAAGAAATTGAAGACTAGTGAAGACGAAGCTATGATCAAGATTCTCAGGAGATATATTGATAACCCTGAAGCCAATTTGCCTAAAACTCAAATCAACACAGATGACTTGGGTGATGATGAGCGGAAGAAAGATGGTCAAATCCCTTCTGGCTTAAACTCAAGTTAATATAGCTTGGAAATTGGTGGAAAAGGTGATAGTGAGAAAGAGAAGGAGAAGAAAAGTGGATCTGAGACTCAAAGGAGGGGTGGAAAGAGACAAAGACAAAAGAATGATACCTCACAACCCCTTCAAACCCTAAATATCCAAATACCAATTGGTAAACCTTCACATTCAACCTCATCAAAAACTGCTCAACCTCAAACCTCTAAGCCTAAATATTTCTACGAGCTCACTGCAAACTCTCTCCTCAAAACTCAAATCACTCACAGCCATACTTCTCTGAAAAGACTCAAAAATGTACCTTCATTCAAGCCACCCCATAAAATACACTTCAAAACAGTTGGAATAGGTCCAAAAGAAACCAAGGTCAAGAGAAGATTCAGAAGACAAAGAAGACAACTGACAGCTGAATTTCTCAATGATCATGGATTTGGTGAAAAGGCCATCTGGAACAGATATGATCAAAATAATTTCCAACCTCTAAATGTTGTAGATTCAGATGAAGATTACTTCCAACAGCTAGCTGAAAGAATTGTCAGAGTTTGGGTTGTTAACATCAAAGAAGTTAGAATCTACTACAGTGATGGGTCCTTTGAAAAGCTTGGAAATAGACTAATGGATTCTCTCTCAATTGTTGAACTGAAAAGGGTAATAAGCTTGATGAATGGTAAAGATTCAGCCACTAAGGCATGGAGAACAGTATTGGCAGTGTTTGTGGTTAACAGAGAGGAGATGAGAGATAAGCATAGAGATTTGCTAGCTGAAAAGAGGAAAAAGTATGATCATGACATAATGAGTATATCAGAAGATCAGAAGAGTTGAAAGCAGTAGGCAAGAGCAGAATATCAAAGGATGGAAAATTTCTGAATATAAAAGCTTGCTCTTTGTCAAGATACAGGATAGGGATGTTAGCTAGTTATCCTAAGTCAGATTTGCTGAAACTAATAGAGGCTCTAACTGATACCCCCATCCTAGAAGAATTGGAAATACTTGTATAAATTAAGAACATAATTGAGAAAGGATCAGAAAGCTCAGTCTTTACTTAATTATTGTAAACTGTCAAATGTTCAATGTACAAGTGTTGTATCAGCTTTTGTATTGTTTTATTTTCATTCTTTAACTTGGGGTTAGTCTTGTTAACAGGCATGAATTTGTGATAAGCAATCTTCTCACAAATTGGGGGAGATTGTTGTGCAAGACATGCCTGTATCATAAAAAGATTAAGTCATTCTGACAACCCTAAGATTAGTTATACTGTAACCTTAATCTGTAATTTATACTTGTAACACTTAATATCTGTAAAATGTAAATGGAGCAGACTGGAGCATTTTTCCATAAACTGTGTCAAGCCTAAGAATTCTATCTGGAAGAAGATCAAAAAGCTCATGCCTCGAAAGAATTATGAAGAAGCTTGGAGTTGAATAATTCTGTTTGGTGAAAAACATTCTAAGTCAAGATCTCTACAAGTCACAGAATTAGTGTTATAGATAAGTCATTCGAGAACTCAGAAAGACCTATCAAGAACTCAGGAATTGCCTATCAAGAACTCAGGAATTGCCTATCGAGAACTCAGGAATTGCCTATCGAGAACTCAGGAATTGTCTATCGAGAACTCATGAAATGTTATTGGAGATATCGATAAGTCAGATACCCATTCGAGTACTTAGAGATATCAACAAGTATACATGAGAACTCCGAGTTATCGATAAGCCAAAGTCCATTAGAGAACTCTGAGTTATCGATATACCAAAATTCACTAGAGAACTCAGAGTTGTCGATAAGTCAAGTCAACAATGAAGTTTCAGAGATATCGACAAGCCAACATGCCTATCGAGATGTCGAGTTCTCTACAGCTTAATTGGAGATCTCGAAGTGAAGAAATTTCTCTAAGTACAGAATTGCAGAACAGTTCAATATCCAAGGTTGCAAATCAACAAACAATTCACATAGCTGGATTGACAAGTCTACAAAAAGCAGCTTGAGAGATGTGCAAGATCAATGGCAAAGATTAATTGACAGAGGAGATTAAAGTAAACACGGGATGCTAAAGATATGCTAAGCCGGAAATGGAAGATTTGCTTTTCTATAAATAGAAATGACAAGTGATAGTTTAGAAAAGCTAATAGCAAGTTTATTATCCTCTGTGTAAACCAGCAGTTAACTGAGTTTTAAAGTTAACACTGGTCCTCTAGTCAGAAAGAAGTATCAAGATAGAAAATATTGTATTCTCTGTCAAGAAAGGAACTAAGTTCTAAAATAAGAACTTAGAGATTTTGTAGCAAAACACTGCTTGACTTTTAATATAAAATTAAGTGAGTTTTGAAGATCTTTGTTTTAGATATTTGCATTGTTATTTATGTTTAACATCTATTCTACTAAATCATTGATAACAACCAACTGCCAAAGCCAAAGTCGATCAAAAGGTAAACATTTAAGCCAAAATACATTCACCCCCCCTCTGTGTTGTATTCATACCTAACAGATAGAATGGTTTTAAAAGAGATAGGTGACAGTGATTCGGAAAACTGGATAAAGAAAGAATGTTTTGATCCACCTATGTCGTGGAAGGTTTTGTTCCACCTATGTCGTGGAATTTTGGAAAGAGGCAAAAAGGGAATTTAGTTGATCTATTGGAGTTGCGTAAGAGGCCCGTTATTCGGTAACGATCCAACATATGGTTGCGTAAGTGGCTAATTGGGTTGGGCATTCTGTTTAACCGATTAGTCCAGCGTGGGGGAAAGACCTAGCTAGTCTTTTCCCAAGTTCCGGAACACATTCTATTTCTGGATGGCCGCTAGTCGCTGTCCAGTGAGGGTAGACTGATCAGCTATCTTCACCCGTTAAACGTCCAATAGATTTGATTGATTCAGTTTTAAAAATTGTTTAACAATAAACGTGTTTGAGACAGATGATTTGGTGGTTCCAGTAACGGAACAAATGATTTAGGGTCCCCGTAACGGGATAAATGGTTTTATGGTTCCTGTAATGGAACGGAAGGTTTGAAAACGAAAATAGCATGCTAAAAGAATTGAAATTTGGTATTTATATACAGCACACGACTGATATTGTTGTTTTTCGGAGCATGCTAGTTTTAATATCCAGTTATGAATGTTTACTTGTTTTCTAACGAGTTATGAATTCTGTTCCTATCACTGCTTTATTAAATCGTTTTTACCTGTTATTCATATAGTGGTACCGCTGAGCATTTGATTGCTCACCCTTGCAGAATGTTTTATATATGTATTGCAGATGCCTAAGAGATTCTTGCGCGGTAGTCAGGGCAAAGTTCCAGCTCCTTTCATGTCAGGCTCCTCTGAGGTAGTTGTGTTTAGACCAGATGAGGTCTGTTGAGTTGCTGCATTAAATTAGTGGTCAGGATTGTGTAAGGTAATTCGGGTTGTGTTAGTTGAGTAACCTAAGTCATACTTAAACCTGGAAAAGGTCTTGGTAAAGGGGACGTAGATATGTATTAGTTTGAATTATAATTGTAGTTATTGTTGTTGAAAGGCATATGTCATAGCCTATTTGTTTATTCGAGGATATAACTCAACTCAAATAAGAATGTAATAAGTAAATAGTGGATCTATCGTCAGAGAGATCTCACAAAGTAACATCTGTCAAAGGGTTAAGAAACATTATTCATCTACAGACTTGAAGACTTAATTCACTGGAAGAAGCTCAAGAAATTGATCAAGCCTCAGTGATATAAATCAAGATTGTGGATTTAATCAAGTGACAGAGATCTCGTCAAGGTATCAATTAATTACAAGGATTTAGTCTGAAGAAAATCAAGAGTATCAAGTTCAAGGCTTGAAGAAACGTCACGGAAGTTAGTCACTCATGAACCAGACAGTACATCGAGTGTCAACATTGAAGTGGTGGAATTGATTCTTAATTGACAGTAATTTTCAGAAGATTTTCAGAAGAATGGTTGCTGCTCAAGATTAGTATTAATTCTCTATTAATTAATTAAGTCAAATAATTTAATTAAGAAAATAAATTATATCTGCAAAGATTAATTTATTGATTAATTGAATTAATTGATTAATTAATTCAGAATTAATATTAAGGATTTTCAGAATTGTTATTAGATTAAAATCTATTAATAATTCAGTAAGACAATTTGATTTGAACTACTATGACAATCGGTATGACAATTGATAGTCATACCGAAAGTCTTGCTAGTTCATTCTGATTGTCTTGCTAGCTATTGGGATTGTCTTGCTAGTTCAAAAGGATAGTCTCACCGAAAGTCCTACCAGTTCAAATGGATTGTCATGCCAGTTCATTTGATTGTCTTGCCGAAAGTCTTGCTGATTCAACTGGATTGTTTTGTTTACTTAAACAACAAAACATAGCAGAAGACATTCATGCAATAATTCAACAGAACACACAAGTCAAGAACACAGCAGAAAACAAAGGCACAACATTTTATTTTTCATCTGCTTTATTCAAGATCAAAATTCTAGATTGAAAAGTTAAATCCAATCCACTAGAATTATTTATCTTGTTCTTGTGTATCAATCTAGCGGATTAAAATCCCTAGAACTTAATCTCAAATCGCATTTAGCATTTGATCTTTTAATTGTAAAAATAGAAAAAGTTCATGTCGAATTTATTCTAGATTTGTAATAATTGATTTGAGATTAATCCCTTGTAACTGATACCGTAGTTGTAACACCTTTCAAGTTTAATAAAAGTTTTATTTAACTTGAATTTTGTTTCACATTTTTATTCCGCATTTTATTCGATTAAACGGTATTGTTTGCATTCAACCCCCCCTTCTACAAACAAATTGGGACCTAACAATTGGTATCAGAGCCTTCTGATTAACGTACAAATCTAGATCCTAGACTTTTGTGTTTCTTTCACTTCTTGAATCTTTTATTCACTCAAAAAATTCATAATGACTACACAAAAAGTTGGAACCGTTAAAATTCCACTTTTCGATAAAGAAAATTATGTTATGTGGAAGAAGAAGATTCTACTGTTTTTACAAGTTGCTAATCCCAAATATTTGCAAGTGTTAAAGAAGGGTCCAAAAATTCCTATGGTTATTGAACCAGAGGTAATAGAAAATGATGTGGTGATCACCAAAGTGAGAACTTATGTGAAAGATCCTGAGGATTTCTCTCCTGCTGAAATAGAAGAAGCCTCCCTGGATGCTAGCCTTCAATTAATTTTAGTAGATTCCCTTAATCCCTTGATGAATAGACATGTGATGAATTGTAAAGATTCCAAACATATCTGGGAAACTATTGAGATTATTAATGAAGGCACAGAGGAAGTTAGGGAGAACAAGCTAGAAATCCTAACCTCTGAGTATGAATACTTTTAAATCCAATCCAGGAGAAGGAATCACTGAAGTGTTTGAGAGGTACAATGCATTGATCAACAACCTGAACATTAATGGTAAATACTATTCCATCAGGGAGGTCAACAAAAAGTTCCTTTTAACACTGCCAACTCATCTCGAACATAGAATCACTGCCATAAGAGAAGCAAGAGATCTGAGTGAGATTTCTTTGGAAAGGCTCTATGGTGTGTTAAAGACTTATGAGTTGGAGCAGATTCAGCAGAAGGAAGTTTGCGGGAAAGGAAGAGTGGTCAGCACGTCTACTGCTCTAGTAGCTGATGAACAACAACAACAACCACAATATCAACAACAATCTCAACAGTCAGAAAGAATGGTACAGTCTTCCAAGGTTGAAGATAATGTGATAGTAGCAGAATTTGATCCTCCTACTACAAATCAATCAGGAGATGATTATTATTCCTTGGAAGAACTGGAGCAATTGGAGGATGAGTCAATGGCCCTGATTGTCAAGAGATTCTCAAATGTCAGATTCAAAAGGAATCCCAACTTCAAGTACAAGTCCAACTACAACAGATTCCAGAAAGGTGGATCTTCATCCTCTAACATCAGCAGTGGTGGGTATAAAACAAGGATGGTTGATCGAACCACCATTCGATGCTTCAACTGCAATGAGTTGGGACACCTTGCCACAGAATACAGGAAGCCAAAACAAGCAAGGAAGAACTCTTACGATTCTAATCAAAAGAGTAAATCTGAAAGGGCTTACCTGGCAAAGGGAAGAAGCTGGGATGATACTGACAGTGAAGATGAAGAAGTTGGGAATCTTGCTCTCATGGCTAGTGATGCAAACACCTCATCGTCAAGAAAAGAGGTAAAATTTACTGATGCTGAATTAGTTTATCATCTAGGAGGTTCCTTAGATTGTGCTCATCGTGATAATGAATTGTTAAATCAACAAATCAAAGACCTTGAGAAAGAGGTCAATGAATTAAGACTTCTGCACATTAATCAAGATAAATTAAAAGAACAAGTATCTTTTCTAGAGAATAGAGTTGACTGTTATAGACAACTTGAAACTATTCTCAAAGACAAGATCACCGGTCTTGAGGCTAAGGTTAAAGCTTACTTTAATTCTTGTTCGAAGTCCAAAGAGTTTTACAATAAGAAAGCTGTTAATCAAACATCTGGTATAGGTTATGATTACAATGCTGCTATTGGAAAATTAGGCATAAACTCCCCTCTTCATGTCTGTGCTAAAGGCAGGGAAGTACCACATGTGCTTAAGGGTGTTGATGAACCCCTCTATAAAGAATCAATTGCTGAACCATTTGATGAGACCTCATTTATTATTCAAGAAGAAATTCGTGCTGAAGATAATGCTAATGAGAAAGCTGTCTCCAAGTCAGGTGTGTCAAAAGTTCCAGTCAAGGTTGTGAAAGCAACTGAGACTAACTCAGACACACATGAGTTGGATAACACAAATGCCATGTCTACCATGCATAAGTTGCCTATTGTTAATCCCTCTCATAAAGCATGTGGTGTTCCTGATTGTATGTCTTGTGCTTTTAATCTGATGTTTGCTTATTTTAATGGTAAGCATGTTTCTAATGATAAGACTATTCCTCGTCAGCATGTGAATAATATAAAGCATGATAGGTCTAAGACTGCTAGTCCTCCTAAAGCTAGAAAGGAGACATTTGTGCCTAAGCCTAAACAAAAATTTGTCAAGGCTGTTCACAAGGTCAAATGTTCAGTCATTGAGAACGTTGAGAATATTAAAATTAAGAATGTTGTTTTGCCTGATAAAGGCCAATTTTACAAGTATACCGGACCCAGCCAAGCTTGGGTTCCGAAGAAGGTCTAATCCATTTGTATTGCAGGGCATTAAACAGGTACAACCGGTAGTGTGGATTCTTGACAGCGGATCGTCAAGACATATGACCGGAGATAGAGCCCTGCTATCAAATGTGGTTGAGAAAGCTGGCCCAGTGGTTACCTTTGGAGATAACATCAAAGGTTTAACGGAGGGATATGGCTGTTTGCTAGCTGGAAATGTTATCATTGAAAATGTGTATGTTATGCAAGGACTTGAACACAATCTGCTTAGCATTAGTCAGTTCTGTGACAACGGCTACAATGTTTTATTCGACAAGCTGAAGTGTCAGATTCTGCACAAGAAAAGTGAAAAACCCTCCTTGATGGGAATCCGGAAAGGAAATCTGTTCGTAGCTGACATGAACTCTGGAAGCAATCCTGAAGTCAATTGCTTCTATGCAAAGGCATCGTCAGATGAGAGTTGGCTATAGCACAAGAGACTTTCTCATCTTAATTTCAAAACAATGAATTCTCTTGTAAAAAGAGAATTGGTAAGAGGTCTGCCTCAGCTGGAATTCTCTCCAGAAGGACTATGTGAGGCTTGCCAGAAAGGAAAGTCAAAGAAAGCAAGTCACAGAGGCACTGACACATCTTCCATAACTGGTGTTCTGCAATTATTGCACATGGATTTATTTGGACCAGTTAATGTCCTTTCGATGTCAAAGAAGTGTTACTGTCTTGTGATAGTTGATGACTATTCCAAGTATACATGGGTTTTATTTCTTCACTCTAAGGATGAAACACCACAAGTTGTGATTGATCATATCAAGATGATTGAGTTAGATTCTAACGTCCCTGTTAGAGCAATAAGGTCAGATAATGGAACAGAATTCAAGAATTCACTTTTCAATGGATTCTGTACAGACAAAGGGATTACCAGACAATTTTCAGCTCCTAGAACCCCTCAGCAAAATGGAGTGGTAGAAAGGAAAAATCGTACATTGATTGAAGCTGCAAGAACGATGTTAAGTGAATCAGGTCTTCCAATGTACTTTTGGGCTGAAGCTGTCAATACTGCATGTTATACTCAGAATCGTACTCTAATCAACAAAGACTTCATGAAAACTCCTTATGAGATTTTGAATGAACAGAAACCTTCTATCAAATACTTTCATGTATTTGGTGCCAGATGCTTCGTGCTCAAGGATGGAGATGAGCGTTGTGGTAAATTCGAGGCAAAGGCATATGAGGGTATTTTTGTTGGATATGGAAGAAGATCATACAGAGTGTATATCATTGATCAATATAAAGTAACTGAAAGTGTCAATGTTACATTTGATGACACTAAACTCCCTAGTATCCAAACTGAAGATCCTTCTGAGAAACTGAAGTTTGATGATATGTCAGATTCAGAATCAGAACATGGTCAAGAACCTGAGGTTGTTGCTGGTGAAGAACCTGTTAATCATGATGATACTCAAGGTAATAGTGATGGAAACTTTGGCAACAATGGAGATACCACTGCTACTGATGGAGAATCTTCAAGTCAACATGGCAACAACTCAGGGGGAGATGCTGAAGGATCATCTAGTAGGACACAACATCCCAATGAATTTCAAGGCGAATCATCAAGATCAAATCTTCCAAGACAGACTGTCTGGAATAAAGCTCATCCTTTTGAGTTGATTATTGGTGATCCAGATGTTGGAGTCAGAACTAGACGTGCTACTCAAAATGAGTGTCTGTTCTCAGGATTTCTTTCTGAGATGGAACCTAAGAAGATTAAAGAAGCACTAACTGATCCAGATTGGGTGATTGCTATGCAAGATGAACTCAATCAGTTTGAAAGTCAACAAGTCTGGAAACTGGTACCTAGACCTACACACAAGAAAGCTGTTGGTACTAGGTGGATATTCAGGAATAAACTAGATGAAGATGGTGTGGTTACAAGAAACAAGGCAAGACTGGTAGCAAAAGGGTATTCTCAAGCTGAAGGCATTGATTATGATGAAACCTATGCTCCAGTGGCTAGACTTGAGGCCATCAGGATATTTCTGGCATTCGCAGCATTCTCAAACTTTAAAGTTTATCAAATGGATGTCAAGAGCGCCTTTCTGAATGGAAAGCTGGATGAAGAGGTATATGTAGAGCAACCTCCTGGTTTTGAAGATCCAGATCATTTGGGTTTTGTCTTCTTTCTTTTCAAGGCTATCTATGGGCTCAAACAGTCTCCAAGAAAATGGTATGACGCTCTCTCTGAATTTCTTATTGAAAATAGCTTTATTAGAGGTGTCATAGACAAAACTCTCTTTTCTAAAAAACATAAGAATGATACTATATTAGTCCAAGTCTATGTGGATGATATAATATTTGGGTCTACTAATGATAATCTCTGTAAGAGATTTGCTAAGTTAATGCACAGCAAGTTTGAAATGAGCATGATGGGAGAGCTAAAGTTCTTTCTTGGATTACAAGTAAATCAAAGGTTAGATGGAACATTTATTTGTCAATCCAAGTATCTCAAGGAACTCCTCAAAAAGTACAATCTAGAGGATTCTGCATCAGCAAGGACTCCATCAACTACAGCTGTCAAGCTTGGACAATGTGAAAACTCCATTAAGGTAGATGTCACAAGCTACAGAGGTATGATTGGCTCGTTACTTTATCTTACTGCAAGTAGACCAGATATTATGTATGCTACATGCTTATGTGCAAGGTTCCAAGCGGTACCTAGAGATATTCATCTCGTTGTTGTTAAACGAATCTTAAGATATCTTAAGGGAACACCAAATCTAGGTATTTGGTACCCTAAAGAATCTGGTTTTAACCTTGTTGGATATACAGATTCAGATTACGCAGGAAGTGTTGTTGATAGGAAAAGCACCTCAGGGAGTTGTCAATTCCTATGAAGCAGGCTAGTCTCATGGTACAGCAAGAAACAGCAAACAGTTTCCAACTCAACGGCCGAGGCTGAATATATTGCTGCTGGAAGCTGCTGTGCTCAGATCTTGTGGATTAGGAACCAGCTACTAGACTATGGCTCTGTATTAAACAAAATTCCTATTTTATATGACAATACAAGTGCAATAGCCATCACCAACAACCCTGTGCAGCACTCGAGGACAAAGCACATTGACATCAGGTATCATTTCATTAGAGAGCACGTCATGAATGGTACTGTTGAACTATTTTTTGTTCCAACAGAAGATCAAATAGCAGATATTTTCACTAAACCACTTGATGAATCCACATTTACCAGATTAGTTGGTAAATTGGGCATGTTGAATAGTTTTAGTGATTAATTTAGTTAATATCTGAAATCTGCTCTTGAATGAATTTATAAATGAATTTTTCATAAATGAAAAATTCATTTGCAAATTTATTTTATCATTTTATCATATTTCTTGATTAATTCTATGTAATTTATATTATCTTATCTGTTTTATTTACTCGACTTGTTAACTTCAAATATCTCAGAATATTTTATTTTCTCTAAAACTATTTTTCTAATGAATTTTATTTGCTAAAATTTAACAGAAATATATTTTTGGAATAAAAATAATTAATTCTGAAATATTGTCTTTGTTTTTATAAATATTTTCTGTAATAATATATAATTGTCTTTCTACTGGAATGACAATCGGCAAGACAATTAAAATTATCTTGCTGAAAATCATTTCAGTACACATATATATATAAATCTGTTATACTAATTTTGCTTATAATTGTTTTATTTCCAGAATGACAATCGGCAAGACAATTGAAATTGTCTTGCTGAAAGTCATTTCAGTATATAATTGTGTTTTATTTTGTTATCAGTATAGTTTTATACTAGCAAGACAATCGGTATGACTATCAATTGTCTTGCCAGTTATAAACCTTATTTATTAATATTTTCCGTTTATTTTATACTGGTATGACAATCGGTATGACTATCAGATTGTCATACCAGTTATATATATTTAGTGTTTATTAATTTTATTTCAATTAATTTTCTGTCTTTAAGCTGGTGTGACAATCGGTATGACAATCAGTATGACAATCCGATTGTCATACCAATTATACTACTTAACTTTTTTTTGTGTGTTTGTTTTGTTTCATAACTCATTCACTACAGTTTTTCAAAAAAAAAATTCAACAGTTTTTTTTTCTCTCTTCTCTCTCTTCGATCAAAAACAAATTCAACTGCCTTTGATCTCCTTTGCTCGAGTTGTTACTCAGCAATCTAAATCATCACTCCTGTGATATATACTTACATATATATACATACAGAAGTGCTGCCAAAATTTTTTCAAATTTTTTTTTAATCATTGTGTTTGTTGATTTTGGGTATTTTTATTTAAATTTTAATTTCTGTTTTGTGTCTTTTGGCTTTTCAAATCTGCGTTTGTGAGTTAAGAATTTTAATGAGATACATTTCTGTCTAAATTTTTCGATTATAATTAATTTAATTCGAATTATTAAATTAATTTAATTAATTCGAATTTTCTTAATATTATTCTTAAAATTCTGAAAGTGTGTGTCTTATTATTATTTTAAATGGCTCTCAATTTCCAAATTGTCGCGCATAATCAGGTTGGTTATTTTAATCCGGAAAAATGTGATGTGGAAAAATTTAAGCCTTGGATTAGATTTTTAAATGACCATTCGATTGTTAGCTCTGCTATTAAATCAAATGTGATTTTAAATGTCGATCTGCTTAGACTGATTTGCACAACCTCTACTGTGGCCGATGATTCAAAATCTTTTTCATTCACCGTGGCAAACACACAGTATGTGGTTGATGAAACAGTAGTCAATCAAGCGTTAAATTTTCCATTGGACAATTTCTGTAATTTACCCTCTGAAAATGATATCACAAACTTTTTCCATGCTATTCACTATCAGGGGGTGATCAACTTAACCAAAATTTCTATATCCAATTTGGTGTCTGAATGGGATATTTTCTTCGATACACTTTCTAAAGTGTTTGCCAACTGCACTAAATCCAACTTTCACAACATCACTTCCACTCTGCAGTATATTGGTCTTGCGGTTGTTTTCAATCAAAGGATCAATTTTGGCAAACTACTTTTCCCATTCTCTTGAGACGTCTCACTACTGCTTTACGTGATCATTCTACAAATCGTAGGGTATCATGTTACTATGCTCATTTTCTCATGCTTATACCAGATCATCTTCTCACACCTGAGCACAAAGCCATTTTTGTTAACTCTGCAGTAACCGAACCCCCTCCAGTAAGCAAAAAGATTTACACCCGCCAAGACACAACCTTCAAATTCATGCAAGTTCCAGTACTTGTATCTGCCTTCATGGCCACTTATATTCCCTTACCTATTTTCAATCTTCCCGGTCATGAACAGCAACCTCAACCTCCAGTGGTTCAAGCCACCCAGGCTCCTCCAACATCAGATGCTCTTCCATTACAGGTAGTAATTCCTCACTCTCACTCCATTCCTACTTCTGTTGAAAGACCCCCAGTGGTCGATAGGACTGACCATGAAGTTGTAGAACCACAGCTTCAATCCCATATCATAAAGCCAAACACAGAGTCACAACCTATCTCAACCTCTCCCCCACTGTCTAAAATGTTACCCATGAGATTAATAGGAAGTAGTGCATTGTTAAATGTGAGTGAACCCTCAGCTCTGCCTCCTCCAAAGAAAAGAAGAACTTATACTGAGGCATCTGAAAGCCCATCCTTGTCCTCCCAACAGGACATGGACTTTGAAATGGCCGATGAACAGTTACTAGAGACATTCTCTCAACAGGATGAATCTATTGAAATTCGCCATAGGGCCATGGCATCTTGTACTGAGTCAAGCACAATTCCATTACTCACAATGGAACCATACATATCCACAGATGATACTCAGGACACAGAGCGAGGAGTGCACATAGAGTCTGTTACAGTGCCTGCCATAGTTACGGCAGAAGAGCAGTCACATGCTTCCGAGGAAAAATCTGACTCTCAGCCACCTTTAATAGAATCATTTTCTCCCCTCCCAGATCAAACACCTCTGGCTCCCTCACGGGATTCTCCACTCGCAGATTTATCTGGAGAAAGTGGAGGGCAACTCGGTCAATCTATCCCTGAAGCAATTCAGACATCTATTTCACATGAAATGATAGGTTTGACTGAGGATCGGGACTCGTGAATTCCCATTGCACCACCACTGACCTCTCTTGAAGAGGCTAGGGTGATTTTAACTGCAGGTACAGAAGAACAGCAACAGGAAGACTCCTCACGAGCAATTATATTGAGAGAAACACAAGCACATGAGGTGAGTGAACCAAACACGAGTGAAATTTAGGTGAGAGCACACACAGACACAGATACTGAAAACCTGTTAGCTCAAATTGCTGCTCTAAAACAAGAACTTGCTAAAACCCAAGCTGAGGCTCAAGCATTCAAAGCACAAGTGGTTGAACGGTCTTCTTCTTCCACCTCTGTCAACAATCAGCTGGCACTCATAAGAAATGATATCTCAGATCTCAAGAACACTATCACACCAAAGCTCAATTCCATTCAGGAAACTCCAACTTTATCATCTGATGACATTTCTAACTTCTGCTCTCTACATACAAGGATGACTTCTCTTGAAGATTTGGTTGAAATGAATCATTCACTGGATTCCTCCAGATTTCTGAAGATAGAGACAGGTATGGAACATCTGAATGAAGGGATGAAGCACCTGTACTACATGATCAAAAATTCTCACTGTCCCAATGAAGAACAAAGGACTTACTTTGAAGGGCCGTCTGGTGGAGGCTCAGGCTCGGGAGGTGATGGAGGTCATGGAGGATCTAAGGGAAAGTCCGTAGAGGATCCCTCAACTAAGGGGGAGAAGAAAGGGAGTAGTGGAAAGGGGAAAGAAAAAGATACCTCTGCTGGAGACAAAGGAAAGGCTGATGATGTCTACTACAGTGGAGAACAGGATGACTTTGATATTTTTGACATTCCTACTGAACCAGTCTTGGAAGATAAAGATGGTTTATTTGAAGCTGAAGAGGAAAGTGATTTTGGAGAATGTGAAGAGGAAGCTACAGTGGATCCTATCTTTGAGAAAGAGTTTCAGCAGCAGCAGTCAGAGATGAAAAGAAAAGAAGCTGAACTCAAAAAGGTCTCCCAGATCATTGACATGAGGAAAGACATACAAAGAACAGAAACTCTTCAAAAGCAACATCTTCATGACATTAAGGCTCAAGAAAGGAGAAGAGATGTCAGACTGAAGATTGGTGAAAAATGGGATGAAGCTAGGAGAGTACTTGATATGCCTCAGCTGAGCACTAACAATGATAGGCAGTTCCTACATCTTCTTGACAAGCTGGAAATCTCGAATCCTAACAATAACATGTACATGAATGCTATCAAGACTGAAGTCTCAAGGATCACAGCTGCTTTTGATAGATCCCTAAATGAGATGAGCATTTTTGTATATTGTCAGAGTGAAGGATCTTTCAAGGTGTCACTTCATCTGTTTGAGAATCATTCTTTGTCAGAGATTTGGGTTCTTCTCAATAAGGTAAAAAGAAGCTCAGAATTGAATGAAGTTCTTCGAGAAAGGCTTAAAGAGTTTGCCAGCAGGGCTAGTCCTCAAGTGGTCAACAATCCTCATCAGGTGAGATTCTTTAAGTCTGATTGTCTTCAAATCTGTCAGCTAGATGTACAATCTCTTAAAGACTACTCAGCTAAGCATCTGGTCTGGATGGAACATCATTTAAGAACTGTTGGATACTCATCCATGTTGAAGACTCAAGCTGCTGATTTGATTCAAGCTTATTGTGAAAAGAATATTAAAAGGTACAATCAGATCAAGAATAAGCTGAAGTCAGTTGGAGTTCAACCAGTCAAACCAGCAAGCTTCACTTCAGAAAAGGATCGTGTCTTTGACAAAGAGTTGCTTCAAGAGTTAGAAGAAGGTGAAGTCAGAAGAGAAGACAACTGAAGTCAATTAGCTCAAAACTCAATGTAATATGATTAGAGCTTTATGAATCAAGATAGTCTAATGTAGTTATATGTTCAGGCTAGAGGAACATCTATCTTGTATTCACTTGTAAATTTCTTATGGAATCTGGAAAATGTTAAATATAATCCAGAACTTTTCTGCTATTTACTTTGCATTACTGTTTATATCTTTTTCTTATTTGTTAGTTGAGTTATCATCTAGGTATTTGTTGTTATTGTCTAACAAGCAAATAGGGGGAGATTGAAAGGCATATGTCATAGCCTATTTGTTTATTCGAGGATTTAACTCAACTCAAATAAGAATGTAATAAGTAAATAGTGGATCTATCGTCAGAGAGATCTCACAAAGTAACATCTGTCAAAGGGTTAAGAAACATTATTCATCTACAGACTTGAAGACTTAATTCACTGGAAGAAGCTCAAGAAATTGATCAAGCCTCAGTGATATAAATCAAGATTGTGGATTTAATCAAGTGACAGAGATCTCGTCAAGGTATCAATTAATTACAAGGATTTAGTCTGAAGAAAATCAAGAGTATCAAGGTCAAGGCTTGAAGAAACGTCACAGAAATTAGTCACTCATGAACCAGACAGTACATCGAGTGTCAACATTGAAGTGGTGGAATTGATTCATAATTGACAGTAATTTTCAGAAGATTTTCAGAAGAATGGTTGCTGCTCAAGATTAATATTAATTCTCTATTAACTAATTAAGTCAAATAATTTAATTAAGAAAATAAATTATATCTGCAAAGATTAATTTATTGATTAATTGAATTAATTGATTAATTAATTCAGAATTAATATTAAGGATTTTCAGAATTGTTATTAGATTAAAATCTATTAATAATTCAGTAAGACAATTTGATTTGAACTACTATGACAATCGGTATGACAATTGATAGTCATACCGAAAGTCTTGCTAGTTCATTCTGATTGTCTTGCTAGCTATTGGGATTGTCTTGCTAGTTCAAAAGGATAGTCTCACCGAAAGTCCTACCAGTTCAAATGGATTGTCATGCCAGTTCATTTGATTGTCTTGCCGAAAGTCTTGCTGATTCAACTGGATTGTTTTGTTTACTAAAACAACAAAACACAGCAGAAGACATTCATGCAATAATTCAACAGAACACACAAGTCAAGAACACAGCAGAAAACAAAGGCACAACATTTTATTTTTCATCTGTTTTATTCAAGATCAAAATTCTAGATTGAAAAGTTAAATCCAATCCACTAGAATTATTTATCTTGTTCTTGTGTATCAATCTAGCGGATTAAAATCCCTAGAACTTAATCTCAAATCGCATTTAGCATTTGATCTTTTAATTGCAAAAATAGAAAAAGTTCATGTCAAATTTATTCTAGATTTGTAATAATTGATTTGAGATTAATCCCTTGTAACCGATACCGTAGTTGTAACACCTTTCAAGTTTAATAAAAGTTTTATTTAACTTGAATTTTGTTTCACATTTTTATTCCGCATTTTATTCGATTAAACGGTATTGTTTGCATTCAACCCCCCCTTCTACAAACAAATTGGGACCTAACAGTTGTTGATGACGTCAACTCCTGACCTCGGGGTTGAGGTCGTCACATTATGGGTGTACTAAGTGCTGATAAGCCTCACTTATCAAAAGAAAAAGAAAAGAAATAAATATCAGGTACTCCTTTGAGATCTAGAGAAAAATGTACGTGAAAGGAAAGACCCAAGTGCATTGCTGGTATTAAGTAATATGCATTAGAAAAGCAAAATAAAATTTTCTTGGTGACTTTTCACATTCTCTGATTACTGGAGAAATACTCTGATAACAGCATAAATTCTGATAAGCAGTCGTGACTCACTTACACTGAGAAGCCACTGTAAAAAGGAATTTCAAAAGATGCATAAAATGAGCACAAAACAGTTGAGGTGGACTCATGCATGAACTCATTCTATAGTAGACTTCAGACTAATAACAGATTTTAAGCAAAGTTCTTAGTTATGCCTTATTTCTAAGATGTACTGGAGTGAATCAGATTTTACTCTTTGTCTGATATTTAGCTTAAAGCACACACTTACACTCCATATGAATGATGAAAATTACTTTGGTGATCAATGTTGTTTTCGATGAACAGTTTAAGTGTTAGTTGCATAAATTCTGAGGACAAGTTCTGATGAAAGTTCTGATGATTAAGTTCTGTTGTAACCATATCAGTATTTCTGTGAAGAATTACAAGATTAAACATTCACTTTTTGAGTTAAGAAGCTATATTCTGATGGCTTTTAAATTCTGATAATAATAAAGTTCTGATGCCTAAGTGGCAGTATTTATTTACTTGATTTATTTTTAAGTCAATACTTGAACGATTATATTTTATCAGAATATTGGTTTATGTCAGATAAAGACAGTCATAATCATTTGTTTAGTGGGAACAGTTTTTTTTTTGAAAAATTGCATGTGCATAGTAATCATTACTTATTTCCCGTGCCCATTAACTCTGGATTTAGATCTTTTAATGACTGTTATTATTACACATTGGTCTAGGAAGACGAGGTATAATTATTTTTACTTGTAATTATTAAATACTTATCGCGTCTCTTGGTATTCTATTGGCTATTTAAACCTACTATTCATTCCAGCCAATACATCTTCCATTTTCTCACAAACTCACTCTTTTTACATACTCATCAAAACCATGGTTCGTTTCAACTTGCTCCTGAACTATGATACTTTTAATATCGATTTGAGTTGTGATGATTGGAGACGGGAGTGGCATGTAACTGTCATTCCTGAAGAGATCTGGACCTCAGTTCCACAAGAGGTTCACACAGACCTCTTATTCTTTTATATGGACTATCATCTCCATTGTGATCGTCTGGAAGAGGAAAGGAGAGAAGCTCTCTGTCAGCAAGAACGGATCCGTCTTGCAGTGCTCTTCGTCAGCAGCAGAAGAAGCTAGTCGTTAGGTCTTCTTAGACTAGGACTAAGGATGTTGATGTTAAGAATTCTTAGAATAGGACTATCTTGTAATTATTGCATGTAATTGATAAATTTCATGAAATGTACTCATCTGATATATAAATGAAATTTCCTTTAAATTGCAAGATTCGGTCTTTGGTTCTCAAATTATGTGACTGTGAATGTTTTAATTGTAATTTGTTAATCTTTACTTCATCATTTTTAACTTTATCCTGTGATGAATGTTTTGATTTAATAATGGTCAATAATAAATTTTGATGATTTGAGGAAACAGTTGAAGGACGGGTTCATGCATCTGAACTTGTGATAAGTGCAGCCTTCTTCTTTTAGAGCAAAGAGGACAAAGACTGTACCTCAGACACAACAGAAAAGAAGAAGGATGATTCTGAGAGATGAATCAGAAGATGAGGCACAGGTTCACACATCAGAACCTGTTGCAAAAGCAGCTGAGGAAGTTTCTTCTCAGAAAGCTCATAAAACTGGGAGTTCTAGGCCCCTAAAAAGGCTTAGAAAGCTAAACTCTGATGGTGAAGCTCCCAGAGTCTCTACTTCAGCTAAGAGACTTAAAAAGTAAAGAGCACGGAGGGTTATTAGTGAATCATCAAACTCTGAAGAAGGGATGGAAGCAGCAGCTAAGGAAGAGGGTCAGGAATCTCTGATCCCAACAGAACCAATTGTGATTGAATTACTTCCCACTCCTGAACCAGACCTTACTGAAGCTCACAAATCTTCTATTCAAGAGCCAGAGAAAATTCCAGAGCCAATGCCTACACCTCCCGTGTCTCCTATCATTGAACAAGTACATGCTGAAGACCTAGGTACAAATGCTGAAATAGATATTCACAACTTGGTTGTGCCTGAGGTTCTGTACTTGGAAGCTCCAACCATTCTTCAACAAACTCCACTAACAACATCAATTTTAGATGCTGATTTCAATGCAGATATTCCAACAACACCTCTTCTGAATCTATATGTTGAAGGTTAGATATTAGGTGAGCATTAGAATTTGGATGTTGATCAGAACTTAGAGGATGATTTTGAAACCTCAATAGCCTCACACACTATCATTTTATCAGAGGAAGCTGATTCTGCAGGCTCTGTAAGTTCTGATGCTGCAAATGCTGAAAATACTGGTGATGCTGCTACAAATGAAAATGCCGATGCAGCTGGTCCTTCAGGACATGCACCTCTATAAACAGTTAATAAAGCTGATTTAATTAAAAAGTTTGTGAGAGAGGATGCACCAGTACCTTAGAGTGAAACAAATAGAGGAAGGGAATGGACCAAGGAATGGAACAAAGTTGATTTTGTTCCCACTGCAAATATTCTTGCTGAGCACCTGGCTAAAGCTGATGAGATACTAATGAATGATGATTTCAAAGCACAACTCAGAGTTACTGCATTGAGTACAAGGCACCTTCAAGGTCAACACTCAATAACTCAAGCCAAGGTGAACAAAATTCAAGAAACTCTGATTCAGCAAGACATGAATGTCAAATTGGAAAAGAACAGGTTTTTTAAGCCAACCTTTGACCGTATTGGGTACATAGAAAAGACTCAAGAAAAGCAGCAAGCTCAAATATCTGATATTTTGAAGAATCAAGCTGTTCAACAAGATCAACTCAATGAAATCCAAAATTCTGTGGAATTTCTTGTCTCTCTCCTATTACCTGATGATGCAAAAAAGGGAGAGAAAGTGATTAACTCCAAATGCAAAACTGATCAACCACTGAAGGGTACGAATGATGATAATGATGACCAGGGAAACTCTGAAAGGGGTAGAGGTCATGGTCAAGGAAAAGGCTCTTCATCTAGGAAAGCAGGAACTTCTACACAGAGAACAAGTTCTGATGCTGGGAGAAGAACAAGTTCTAATACTGGTAAAAGGATGAGTTCTAGTGAACAAACTTTGAAACTTGATGAAGAGATTTCCATATGGCTGTTCCTATAGGACAATCCAGGCATGGATATTGAAAGTCTGAAGGAAGAAGAAGCCAGACTTAAATCAGAAAATGTCAAGTCAAAGTCTAAAGCTCAAGCTATTACAAAGAAACCACCTAAGCCTAAGGGCATTGTGATTAAAGAGAAGACAAACTCTGAGGCAATCAAATCTGAATCCAAAGCCAAATCACAGGTGGAAGTTGATCCTAGATCCAAGGGTAAAGCAAAAATTGATGAACCTGTAAAGGTATATATGCCAATCATGGATTTGGAAGCAAAATCTGATAAAGTTACTAGTCTGATTTTGAAGAAAAAGAATATTCAAACAACCTCTGACATAGCTCATGTTGTTCAAGATCAGGACTTAGTAAATTATGATATTACAATGAAGCAAGCAACCTCTGACAGAGCTCAAGTTGGCTTGATATCAGAAGATAAAGAAAAGGAAACCTCTGACATTGTTCATGTTAAACCTTCAAAGATTCTACTACCTGGGTTTACTAAAGCTCAACAGTATACTCAACTTTTGAAGACTACATCAAGTGGTTTTGAAGCAAGAGTTATTAGAGGAAAGGAAGCTAGAGACAAATCAGGATTGGGTAGTTCTAAAGAAAAGAGAGTAAATAATACTACCTATGATCCAACTTCTTTGAGTGAACCAGGAGTAGGAACAACTCCTGAAAGATTGAATCAACTGGAGTCTGTACAAATGTTCTACCACTCTGTATTGAAAGAAGATATCATGTTATATTTTATGACGGATGGGAGGGTATTCCAGATTAGAAAGAATGCTATTCGTTTGAAGTATTTTGAAGAATTGCAACATGTGTTGTTTCTACTTCAAGTGAAAAATAGGTCAACAGATGGTGTTGCCAGTTACTTAAAATCTGATATTGAAAGGCAGAAGAAACTTTACTCTGTAAAGTCTGACAGACCATACTATCCTAAGTACAGAACTCACAATGGTGATATAGTTGAGATGAAGCCTAATACCGCCAAAATCATCACTATATTTCTTGGTATTAAAGGTCTTGAATTCAATCTAGAATCTGATAAAGCCTATGTCATCAGACTGGATCAAGATATAAGGAAAGCAAAAATAAATGATCTCAGGGCTGCTATCTTTCAAACAGGTGAAGATACAGTTGAACTTAAAGATGTAAAAAGGAGGATGCAGAATGAACTTGAATATGCTGAGAGAAGTCGGTCAAAGAACTATCTTAGAACAACTCCTGACATTAAAGAGATTACACACTGAAGCCAAGTCAAGAACTACAGCTGATAAATTTTGAAGTATATACAGGCTAAAGCTGATATCAGACTTTAAGGATGGTAAAACCTACAAGGACTGTGAGTTCTAGTTAGTTAGTCAAATTCTCATATGCATTTGTACTTAATGTTTTTAACATCATCAAATATCTATTAAACTTGTATATTATGCTAATTTACAAGTTGGGGGAGATTGTTAGATATATTTGTGATGTCATGTCTAATAATGATTTGTGTTTAGTTTTCAGATCTTAACTAACAGGACAAATCAGGACTTAACTAAAAATCAGTACTTATACTGAAGTCAGAACTTAAGATATCAGAACTTAAGTTATCAGAACTTAAGATATCAGAAGATATTTATCAGGAGATAATATCAGGACTTAAAAAGACGTTCAGATAAGGAAGGCGACTGATTTAAAGGAAAGATCAAGAGTAAAACAAGAAGAGATATGCATGGAGAAGAATTCTATGAAGAATAGAATACTTGGAAGAAAAGATAACTAGTTGATATATTTTAGGATGCAGACTTATGTTCGATATCAATTAGAAGTTTATCTTGTAACTGTGTGTCTATATAAACACAGCATAGGGTTTACACTATAAGTGTTATCTTAATCGAGAATATTATTCATTGTAACCCTAGCAGCTCTCGTGATATTTGTTCATCACTGAGAGAGGACGGTTCCATTGTAATACTGTTTTATTAATAAGATTATTCTGTGTTTTATACTTGTGTTCTTAATTCGATTTGATTGTAGTATACACTGTATTCAACCCCCTTCTACAGTGTGTGTGACCTAACATAAAACATGGTACTTCATCCATAATTTTGAACAAAAATTGTGCCAAAATATTTAAAAGATTTTAAAATAAAATAAAGTGTGAAGAGTTAACTTACCATACGGTACTAATGATTGTCCAAAATTTTGCCAAGTAATTCCTATATTTAAGTGAATTAAACAAAAATAATTACTAACCTAATTTATACAAGTAAAGTAAACACATTAATCAACGGGGGAAAATATCATGTTGAGCGGCAGTGTCACGATCAGGTAGATAAATACATAATAGAATTATGTACACTAACATGGTCATAAAAAGAATAGAGTAATAGACTAACAACAAATACAAAGTAAGCTGACAACAAAACAGAGTACAAGGGGATAAATTTTAAGACTTTAACGCATAATTTAGTTAGTGTAAAATAATAAATAATTAACAATAATTTTTCATTAATCAAATAAAAAAAATACTAATTTACTCTACCATAATATATAAATTAAGCCAAATATAATTAATTTATACATAAGATGAAAATAAATATACGCACGCTAGCAGACACATTTAACTTACCAGACGTATTATACTTTGAAAAATAAATAAAAAATATATGTATAAATTTTACTTTAACTAACATGCAATTAATGAGCACATTATTAAAATATACATATAACATATATATATACTAATAGCAGAGAATTAAATTGGTGAGTTGGCAGCTTACAAATGTTTTAAAATAATTCTTTTGTTTTGTTATTTACCTACTAGCGATTAAGGCGGCGCTTGTTGTTGCAGTATTATGTAAACTAGGCACTTACAACATTGTGTTCTTTACTAAAGCAGGCATAAATCCATGGCTAATACATTATTTTTCATAATTTTTTTGGCAGTGATAATCAACTGTCATTTACCATGATAAGAATATAGTATGGATGTTTTTTTATCTTAGTTTAGCATTATTCATAAATAACTATTATTTTGTGAATATTTATTTTGAATGTAATAAATTATATTAATAATATAATAATTTCTCTAAAATAATTACTTTGACTGATTTTAGGTTTATTTTTACAAAAAAGGTATTTCGATTCCGGTTGACCATAAAACATTTACCAATTTTTAAATATTCATCTTTCAGTATTTATTGTAAACTTTTTCTATTAATATATTTTTACTCTGTTGGAAGGAAAATCTATTTAACCATAAAAATTATCTACTTTTCGTTGTTGCTAAATCTCAACAATCCTGTTAATCTCTTAGTATATTGACTCATGTGTACGGATGGCAGTAGGTCGGATCGAAACAGGTTTCGTAAGATCCAAATTTAATCCGTTATATTTCGGTTCAGATCGGGTTCAAGTCCGGATATTTAAAATAAAGATCCAAATTCGATCCATCAGGTTTTTTCGGGTTTCGGGTTGGTTTCGGGTTTAATTCGGATACTTTAAAAGTAATTACTTAAAAATAAAGAAGCTTATATTATTATACAAATATGTTAGATGTTGACGGAGGAATTTTGTAGCAAAAAAGTTTGAGGTTCGTAACCGGAAATAAGATCTGTAACGGTGGTTCTTTGTCAGAAAACGTGAACACTAATCATCGGATTTTATGAACAGTGTTTGGTGGTGGTAGTTATTGGTAGCCGAGATTGCTTAGGGTTAGTGGAGACTCCTTTGCGCTCTCACTTCTGACCCCTTGCAATTTGCCTATGTATCCCTATTTATAGGGAATTAAGCCAACGTAGTTCTTGGGGAACAAGAAGCCTAATGGGCTTAGATCTCTTGTCCCGAGGCCCAATAGGAAACCTACTGGAAACCTTCTTCTACTAGCTTTAGAAATATCCACCGATGAGGCCCAACCACAAAGGCCCAAGGCTCGTCCGCGGCTTCGAGACTTCACTGATAAGGCATCTCCCTGGCCAAGAATAAGCCTCCGCTACCAGCTGTTTCTCTAATCCGTGGATGCAGGTATAGTCGTGGTTCACCTCAAATATTGGACGCATCTTTGTCCCCCAAATAAGGAGCCCCTACCAGATTGTAGGACAAGTGATCCCAAGCTTTTGGGTTCAAAGTTCAGGATACTCCAAAGTCTCCCAACGAGGACACCCGTTGACTACAGAGACAGAGCTCCCAAATCACACACCAAAATTTACTCCACATCCCCAATGAGGACACTCATTGACTACAGGAGGAGGCCTTCCATCCAAGCATACGCCTGTAGGTCTCTGACCGCGGACACCGCCTTCCTGTGGTTGCATTACAGGAAAGAGTTCTTCAATAGAATATATGCAACAAATACATTAGAATAATAATCTCCTTCTTCCTTGAATCATCCAAAGAATCCGTTCAAGCAACTATGTTGAATATCCTCTAAAAGCCATATTTATATCTTAAGGCGTGCCTTAAGATCTTCCAAAAAGGTCAATCTATAGAGAATCATCCCAAGCCTTCCTTTTTCATTAAGAGGGCGCCCCCTGCTTTCATAAGAAGGCGCGCCTCATCTGTCAGGTCAATGGTCAGAAGCTTCTGTCATACATTGGGGCGCGTCTTCCTGAATTGCTCAGGACGCGCCTTCTTCCTCTTCAAACAAAGAGAACTTATTTTTTTCTCTTCTCAATTCCAGACATAAATTACTCAATTGGATCCGATTGACCCGATTTTGATCCGAATAATATTTATACCAAATTTCAGGCATAACAACTACCCCCAAATACCATATGCTATTGAAAATGGGATTGGAATTTCTTTCCTTCATTTCAAAATTTGTATAAATTCATACCTTAGCAATATTATCTTATAAGGCACGCCTTCTTCAGGGAGCATCCTTCAAAATCCCATCGTCTTTCCTTCACGTATCTCTTTCACATTTATATAACCCTGAAAATTTGAAAGGGCGCGCCTTCAAGAGGCTTTGAAATTCGAAACAGTTTTTTATAATGGTTTTCCTTTTTTTACGGGATTGTGTCTGACTAATTGATTTAATTTTTGACATGATTGATAGTTTTCCAACTTTATTTTATCTATAAATACACACAACCTCTTAGTATTTTTACTTTTTACCTTCGCATCCCATTTCTCTCCCGAAATACTCAAATCGCCGGCTATTCAAGAAGCATTCTGATTTTTTAACCTCCGTCCGGTTGCCTTTTCAACAACCACAAAGATACATAAATCTCTCATCATTTTAGAATTCCGTTGTGTGATTGGAGATGCATGCAGTTAAAGTCTGTTCACCTTCTTTTACTTTAACTGTTCTTGATATATATGAAATGGTGTGTATATCTGTGTATGTATATTTGTATGTATTTAGATTCTGTAAGTTAGATCCATAATCATTGGGTTTTGAATTCAAATTCATGTTTTTTGGAATTTTAACCATTTTTTGAAATCACTTACGCCCAAATTTAGGCTTAGAATACGCCTATTAACTTCAGTGACCTTACCATGTTAAGTGATCCTTCTAGGGCGCGCCGTTTTATTTCCATTATTGTTTAAGATAACTTTCTTATTACCGTAGATGTGCTCAATTTTTTTATCTCGACATTTCAGCATCATGATCTAACTCTTGGGGAGCGTCATTACCTTGAGGCGCGCCTTCTATCTTGTTGGTCTTCTATTTGTTTTTTCTTCTTTTGTGGACGCGCCCTCATATGGATTTATGTTTTTCTTTTAATAGCTGGAAGACGAGGGCGCGTCCTCCCCTTTTTATTCATTCAAAGCTTTCAATACTAGGCTATGAATCTTTTCTCCTCCACCTATCTCCTTCGATCTAGACTTTGCAGATGCTCATGGGACTCCTCATTTCTTAGAACAGGAGGCGCGCCATATTCGAGAGTTCAAAGAAAGCGAGATCATGGAAGATTCTCCAAGCGATTCCTTAGACCACATCCCTTTAGCTCAAAGGAAAGGTTAACAAAAACTAGTTCAGAAGGAAAGATCTACAGCTCCTGCTAGCACAGAATTGGATGACGATGATTGGCTGAAAGGTTTGAATGCAGATAGGTATAGGGGCATTGAAATTGGAGTCAATGTTGGGGAAGGACCATCCAAGGTCTCTTATAGGGTTATCTCTCCAAGCCCTTCCCTACATCAGTCTCAAGGCGCGCCTTTTTCTCCCAACTCTGAGGGCGCGTTTGATGAGGAGTCTCCCGAACTTAAGGATGATGCAAACTTCTATGATGAGGACACTTACCAGTTCTCCAATTCCCCTAAACCTTCTCCCATTCCCTTCGAATATTGGAAAATATCTGATAGTGAGATAGACTTCAATTGGAGCAAGTATGAAGTGTGTACCGAAGCTGTGAAGAAACGTTTCAGAAAGGAACAAGGAAAACTATTTTATGTGGGACTCTCATCCAGTTGTTCAGATGAACATTTGGAGTGGCTAATGGACTTTTATGACATGGAAGGTATGTGGGAACGCCCTTTGAGCATGATGCGCCTGCATATCTTTAACTATGACAGGAACTTCAGAATCTCCAGAATGGTCACAAGTCCCAAACTAGTATCCTTGGGTGTGGGCGCGCCTCTCCATCCTTACTTGAGGGATATGATCAAACTGTATGATTTGGCGCCGCTCCAGCTTAAATTTTCATGCACCACTATGGAAGAGGTGATTCATTACTTCAGCCTTCACAAATCTGACTACGACTACTATTACTTAGTAGTGGATAAGCAGCATAACAAGAAGGGTTTTTCTTCCGAAAAGATTAGCCATGAGAAAGGCTGGAAAGAAAATTTCTTCTACTTGTACGACTTTCCTAGAATTAGGATTCAATTCAACACCGAACCAAGTAAGGGCGTGCCCTACTTTTACTCTCTTCAGTTTTCTAATTTCCCTTATTTTGTGTCACTTATCATCTATTATTATTGTTATTAGACAAACCTTTCGTTCAAGAGTTAGAGGGTGCGCGGAGGCTATCCTTAGGGTTGCTCTAGAACGGTGGAATTTGAAGACACTTGTTACAAGATCCAACCTGATGCGAGTTGGGATACTTTCTACCCGTGTTGGTACCAAGTGCAAATACATGGAGTTCAGAAAAGGTGTCCCTATCAACCGTGTTGTGGAAGTTGACAACGATGAGGAAGGGGACAAAGAGGAGTGTGAAGACATCACTGTTTAAAATGAACCCCCTCTAGGTTTGGATAGCTAGAGCATTTACTAGGACATGTCTTAGGATGATGACGTGCCCTACTATTTTGTCACTGCCTTAGTTTATGTTTTTATATCACCATACCATATGTTGTACTTCCATTCGCCCTTCTAGGTGCACCTTATATTCATATTGTCTTGTATATGTACTCACTTGCCATCTTTACTTGCTATTATTGCATATTTGAGAAATGCACATGCATCATCAAATCTTACATGTTACTCTGAAATAATTGTTTTAAAACATATAGGGCGTGCCCTCTCTTCTGGACATGCCTTGTTTTCTGTTGTTACTGATACCTTTGACGTATGCAGGAATGGCACCTCCCAGAATTCCCAAGTCCTTTGGGGCGCGCCCTAGCGACAATCCAAAGTCGCGTGTGCATAAAAAAGATGTCCCCAAAGTACAAACTTCCATTCGAGCTCCTACTTTCATCCTTCAACCCACTCATATTCCAAAAAGGACGGTGGTGGACCTGACAGAAGGGCAAGGCACGTCTAAAAAGGCCAGGACATAAGGCACGCCCTCTGGATCAGAATCCTTGGTGCTTACTCATCTTGGCCCCATAGCTTCGCTTTATGTGACAAATGAAGAAGTTTGGGAGTGACAATCTATGAGCTCAGAGGAAGCTGTCAAAGCTTCAGTCAAGGCATCCTTCCCACTATTCTACCATTCTACTCAGTCTGTCAACCATCAATTGGAGGAAAAGGCGCGCCTTAAAAGGCTACAAGGAGATAACAACATCCTCTACAATAATCTTAAAGATAAAGACCTCCTTCATACAAAAGATATCAAGGCTAGGGATTCTCAGATTTCTTATCTCAAAGGAGAAGTGGAGAACTTAATCTCTCAGCTTGACATTGCCAATAAAAGGCAGAACTTCTCTACGCAGAGCTGGAAGTGACAAAACTGAGGGTGGAGCATCTCGAGGATCAGAAGAAGAATAGTTGGATGGAGGAGAGAAGAATGATAACATATGAAGCCTTTGTTATTCCCTAACAATACACCATGAATTACATAAGGGGGGTTGAATATAATTCTGGCTTCTTTTCGAGATTTATAAAAATGTTCTAACTCAATATATATATAAGTGTTTTGATTTGCAAAGTGCGGAATAAGGAATTAAGTAAATCAAACACAAAGTATTAAAAACACAAGTCTTTAAAACTTTCTGGTGGATTTGAATATATCCACCATATATATATATATATATATATATATATATATATATATATATATAGATTTAAGAACTCTGTGAAGCTCAAATTGGCTCACAGCTGCTTTACAAGTGAACAAACAAACTACAGAGAAATTCTTAACAGTTACAGCTTTTTCTATTTCTCTTCTAAATATGTTTGCTTAGTTGTTTATTCTACTAGCTACACTTAGATTATATATCACCAAGTTTACATGGAATAAGACAGGATAATAAAACAAAACTTATCAAGTCTAACTCCATGCTACTTCATTACTCTATTCCAGCATCTTTGAAAATCTTCATAACTTGCATAGAAATGGTAATACTTCTTTGTTCTCAATTTCCTGCTAAACAGGCTGCCACATTCCTTTTACGAACACCCAACGCATGTGACTGTGTTGTCACTATCAACAGATATTTGAATTGATCATCCATTGGGTATATTCTTGTTATCCGTCGGGTAGCTTTGTTGATCATCCGTCGGGTAGCTATTTGACACTTGACTCCATTTCACTTATGCAGAATTACAAGACATCTTATATTTACAATTAATCAACCTATTCTGCATATCTACTAGTAGTCAACCTGACTCATATGCTACTACAGAATCTACACAAAGTTGTTTGCAGAAATGTGCTACAATACTTATTATTACATAAGCTACTCACTCGATGGATATCAAATCATCATCCGTCAGGACTATTTTGAATCATCCGTCGAGACTATATTTGATCATCTATTGAGTGCTATAAAATTCACTAAGTTAGATCTATTAATGTGTTTTGTATGATTTATCATCAAGTTCACAACATATTCTTAACAATCTCCCCCAATTTATGTCTACTGGAATTGTATCCATAAATTAAGAGAAACTTGACGATAACAAAACACTCTAAGAATACAAATTGAAAATAGTAGATAAAACTGATAAGTGCTGCAATATTTACTGAAAATTGAACAATGCAAATTATACCAAGAATTGCTCACAATCATTATCAAGGTGCTCCTCTAGTCTGAGTAGATAAGTCTATTTCCTTGATTGTCTAGGTTTCTTCCCAAGCCCCCTGTTGTTCTCTTCTATCAGTTGTCTGTGGAATTCAAGTTCATCAGCTTCTGAGAGATCTAGCATTCCTTGCATTTCCAATAGAGTCTCATTGCTAGAGATACTCAATTGGTCCTCCAATCTGAAAAATCTTCTAACTCCCTTTTCATCCATGAATTCCATCAACCAATAAGGCCTCAAATGCACTCTCTTTCGTGTGACGGGAATAGATAGAGTTTTTGAGAGTGCATCTTTGGCTCTATTACTCCTCAGCTCCTCAATCTTCTTTAGAACTAATCTTCTAGCAGTCACATTGTATCCAAAGTTCTTCTTGAAAGATGAGTAGATCTTTATTAGCACATATTAGCTTTCTAGAAGAATCCTGTGAAGTGGCCATATGATCTCTTTTCCTCCCTTGTATTTGAATACCAGCCTTTCAAGGAGATGTCTATGAGCATCAATTCCTCTAACTTCTTCCAATTCATCTAAGTAGATGTTAATGTCAGAAAACTCTTTGATGTCATAGATGTACAACATATCTCCTTTATTGACTGTGGATTTAGATTTGACTAGGGTCTTTGATTTGAGAATCACTGGTTTCACTTTCTTGTTAGTTCTTGTCTTTGTCTTCTTTGTCTTGAAGATAGGAAAGTTTAGCTCAGGAATAGGCAAGCTATCCCAGTCCACTGGCTCATCCTTTAGAATTATGGGCTCACCATGTATATTCCTAGTTGGATCCACCACCTTGAATTCTTCAAATACCAATGAGGGTTTTGATGTTTAAGTTGTAGTTGTGGACTTTTTAGGAATATTGTCTTCCATTTCTTCATGATTAAAGTCCAATTTTCTCTTGGAATGGAGCTTGTATCTGAATCTTTTTTTCTGCTGTAGTTCTTCTTGCACTTCCTGATCCTTAGGTTCAGCAATTACAGTTGGTTGTGCAGGAATTTCTGTTGTGGTTTTTACAGCTTGAAGTTTGGACAAGATAGCAGCTTGCTTCTTCTTTTGTTTGAGCTTTTTAGCATCCAGAGCAGCTTGCTTCTTTTCTTGCCTGATTCTCTCTTTCTCTTCCTTCTTAGCTTCCACAAACATGGGGTGTCCAGCCACCACACAAATTTCCTTACCATTTCTGTAAATCTTGGCTAATCTTCTTTTGAGTGCTGAATCAGGTGGATCTTTGTAGAAGGCAATTGACCTAGAAAACAACTTCTTCTCATCTGGCCTAGGTGTCTCATACACAGTATCCATAGGATTCTTGTCTGAAAACTTTGAGTAGTTTCTTTTAGGCTCCATGATGAAATTTGCTTTTGGAGATTTGATGCAAGATGTTTGGCCTTTTTCCAGATAATTCATACTGATGTCATTCACATAAATCTTCTTGACTTGAGAGTGATGATTGAATGTCTTGTCTGGCTTCTAAATTGGCCCAAACTTTTATTAAATTTCTGCATCTATCTTTCTCCATTTTTCTTTCAACTCTTTCTCAGCTGCTGCAACATCAATCTTTAGCAGGTTGTCATCTGTGTTTAGTCTTGCTGCTGCCAGATTTATTATGTCAATGTTGTCCATGACTGGTTGCTTTGAGAAAGCAATTGTTGGCACAATGACTTTGCTGACTTGGATGTTTAGCACATTCTGCTCCCCCTCACTCCTTGATCCCTCTTGACTGATTGGGACAATACCACTGTCTTTCTCCCCCTTTTTGTTATCAGCAACTTGAGTAGAGATAAGAGGTTTGTGCTGCCTCCAGCCTTTGAAGCAAGTCTATTTGCTGTGCCTGATGTAGATGTATAGCTGTTAGAGAGGCTTCTATAGATGTCATTCTTTTGTCCAAGGAATCTACCTTGGTTGCAAGATCAGTGTTCTTCTTTAACTGTCTTTTAATATCAAACATTGTGGCTTCTGGAAGTTTGGCATCTAATCTTTCAGAAATTTCCTTCTTTACTTGATTGATCTCTGTCTTGATAGAAGTGATATCCTGGTTGTGTTGGAGCCTTGGATTTGATGCAGTTGCAGATAATTTAGATGTGCATGTAAGAGCTGCCTGATGCCTGCATCTGTTGTAGATTGAATGGCATTATGTATTTCATGGATTTGATGAATGAGAGTGACCTTGAAATGTTGAAGATCACAGTCCTTGGAGAATGCCCATGAAGGAAGGCCAGATCTTGAGCTGGTGCCTGTTTCTCCCCCTATGTTCATGAGCTCCTCATTTTCACCATCATCTCCAAAAAAATCAGCAGATTCCCCAATCCCATAGTCAACATCATCATCAGCTCTAGGTGGTATAGCTGTGATGGAATCCTTAGCTCTTTGCATTGACTGGGTGGTGTGCACCAAGTTAAGCATTCTTTCTGCATTTTCATTGCCCTGTCCAGCCAAAATTTGATATGCTGGAACAGGATGAGTAAATGCCTCAGCATCCAAAGAGATGGAACTTATAACAGCTTGATTCTGCTGAGATAGTTTCTCTATGTCTGCATCATTGGCATTCATTGACTCACTAGCAATGATGTTCATCTTTATATCTCATGTATCTGTATTTCTCTCAATTTCTCTCTCTTTTTGCATCAAGGGCTCCCCTTGGCTCCCCACCCTCACCTTCACCATCTAAGGTGGGACTCCTCTCACTTACTTTTGCCAATCCTGAAGAATTGGACTGCATTAGTTCACTCTTTTTCTCTCCTTTTCCTGGGAGCAACCCAGACTCTCACTCAATTCACTCCCTTCCCTCAGTCCTAAGAGTGATTGTATTACTACTAAGTCTTCTGCACTTATGAGAATTGAAGAAATTTTAAGTTGTGCAGAGACACCCGACGGATGAGGAATATACATCGGGATAGTAGTTTGGCTATCCGACGGATGACTGCTGTTAGGTTTATCCATCGGGATACAATCACTACTCGATGGATGATGAATATCTGTTAGAAATATTTAATAATGTCATGTCTAATATGATTTATGTTTAGTTTTCAGATCTTACTTAAACAGGACAAATCAGTACTTAACTGAAATCAGCACTTATACTGAAGTCAGAACTTAAGTCATCAGTACTTAAGGTTCAGGAGATATTTATCAGAAGATAATATCAGGACTTAAAGGAAATATTCAGATAAGGAAGGCAGCTGATTTACAGGAAGAGAAGATCTAGACAAACGTAAGAAGAGATATGCATGAAGAAGGAATTCCGTGAAGAATGGAATACTCGGAAGAAAAGATATCTGATTGATATATTTTAGGAAGCAGAATTATATTCCATATCAATTAGCGATTATCTTGTAACTGTGTAGTATATAAACACAGACATAGGGTTTACACTATAAGTGTTATCATTATCGAGAAGATTATTCATTGTAACCCTAGCAGCTCTCGCGATATTTGTTCATCACTGAGAGAGGACAGTTCCATACTGTAACAGAGTTTATTGTTTTGAATAAAGTTTGTTTTCTGTTACTTGAGTTATTAAAGTTCGATTTGATTGTGCTTTACACTGTATTCACCCCCTCTACAGTGTGTGTGACCTAACAAGTGGTATCAGAGCCTATCTGTTAACACACAAACAGTTTAAGATCCAAAAACAATCATGTCTGAAGTGAAAACTCCAACTAAGCCCACCAAAACTGAAGAACCTCCAAAGACACAAATCCAAAGCCGATATGAGACAATTAGAGTTCCCATATTGAGACCATCTGAATATCCCATATGGAAGGTGAGGATGACTATGTTTATGGAAGCTACAGATCCAGAATATCTTGATAGAATCAAGGAAGGGCCTCACAAGCCAACCAAGCTCGCTGTTACAGTTACAGGTGAAGCAGCAAAGTCAGTACCAAAGGAGAAGAGTGACTACACTGCTGAAGATATCGCATCAATTGCTAAGGATGCTAAGGTACGACACTTACTGCATAGTGCCATTGATAATGTAATGTCAAACAGGGTAATAAACTGCAAGACTGCAAAGGAGATATGGGATGCCTTGGAAACAAGATGTCAGGGAACTGATACGATTAAGAAGAATAGGAAGACAATACTCACTCAAGAGTATGAACACTTTGACTCAAAGGCTAATGAGTCATTGACTGATTTATATGATAGATTTGTCAAACTCTTGAATGATTTGTCACTGGTTGATCAGGAGTATGACCTTGAAGATTCAAACCTTAAATTCCTGTTGGCTCTTTCTGAAAGCTGGGATTTGAAGGCAACAATAATAAGAGACAACTATAATCTTGATGAAACAACTATTGATGAAATTTATGGGATGCACAAGACTCATGAACTTGAGATGGAACAAAGAAGCAAGAGGAAAGGAGGAAAGTCAAGGACAGTTGCTCTTAAGGCTGAAGAAGAATCCCCCAAGGCAGCCATCTCAAGGAAAGGCAAGGGTAAAGCACTCTTCACAAAGTCTGATACTGAGTCATCAAGTTCTGATAGTGATGATGACTCATAATCTGAAAGCTTGCCTGAGATGGATGATGATGAAGAGATGATAAAGCTGTGTGCTCTTATGGTGAAAGGAATCATGAAAATTGCATACAGAAAGTTCAGGAAGGGAAAGAAGTTTTCCAGGAAAGGTGCAAGTTCTGATAAGAAGAATTTCAGAAAATCTGAGGGCAAAGGAGGAAAGTATGACAGAGGAGATTATACAAATGTCAAATGCTACAACTGTGGTGAGAAATGCCACATATCTCCTGATTGCAAGAAAGTGAAGAGTTACAAAGGCAAGGCTCTTGTCACAAAGAACAAAAGATGGACAGACACCTCAGATTCTGAAAGTGAGGAGAATTATGCCTTGATGGCAAATGCTGATATGGCAAGTGCTGAAAGCAGTTCTGAAGCTTCTGAGTTAAAGGTACCTCAAACTACTTATGCCTTTCATACTAATGATATTAATGAGTTGAGAAGATATCTTAAAACCATGTTCATTAGCTATAGAGATCAAATTTTAACATGTGAAAGATTAACTTCTGAAAATCTTGCTTGCAAAAAGAGGAATAATTATTTAGAAAAAGAGTTAGTCATGTTCCATCAAACTCAGAAAGATAGAGATGATGCTTTCTATGTTAGGGATGAAGTGCTTAAAATGAATGAATCTCTAAAAGCTGAGTTAGAAAAGGAAAGAGAGATTATCAGGACTTGGACTAACTCTGGCAGAACAACTCAGAATTTGTTAAGTAGTGAAAACTGGAAAGAGGGCTTAGGTTATGGAGAGGATAAGAATGATAAAGGAACTGTAGATATTAAGCCTATAGTTGTTAAACAAAAGCCAAAGTTAAAACCTGTTAAGTTTGTACTTGTAAAGTATGATATTGAGAAATCAGAAGTTAAAAAGGAATTAACTTCTGACAAACTAAAACAGGAAAAGACAACTGAAGTAAACGTAGGCTTAATAACAAAGAAGCAGCTTAAGCATAAGCTGAAAGATGTTAAGAGTGCAAACAAGGTAAAATCACCTAGGAAAAATAGGAATGGAAAGGAAGGTGTGAATAAAAGCAATGATTATAAACCTGTTCCTGATGCTCCTAGAAAAATATGTCATAACTGTGGAAGTTCTAACCATCTGGCTTCTTTTTGCAGGAAGAATAAGAACATAAACTCCTTACCTTCAAAGTCAGGAGTTAAGAGTCAGTCTGCTAGATATAAGCCACAAAATCCTTGTTTTCATTGTGGTAGTTTATGGCATTCCATTTATACTTGTAAGGAATATCATAGTCTGTACTATGATTATTATCAAATAAAACCTTCTTTAAAGAAAGTTAGCATTGTTCCTTCTAGTGTAAGTTCTGATTCAAAGTCTGATAGTGTAAATTCTGATAAGAAAAATGTTAACATAAACTCTGATGCTAAATCCGCTGCAAATGTTAACAAACTTAATAAGGCCAAAGGATCCAAGCAAGTCTGGGTCCTTAAAACTAATCATTAGTGGTCTTTGTGATTGCAGGGCAACAGGAAAAACATCCTAGTTCTGGACAGTGGATGTTCAGGACATATGACTAGAAATAAAGCCCTGCTATCAGACTTTGTGGAGAAGGCTGGCCCAAGTGTTTCTTATGGAGATGGCAACATTGGAAAAACATTGGGATATGGCAATATCAATCTTGGGAATGTCATCATTAAAGAAGTAGCTCTGGTCTCAGGACTTAAACACAATCTGCTGATTGTCAGTCAAATCTGTGACAGAGGTTATCATGTGGATTTCTTTGAAGAACACTGTGAAGTTGTAAGTAAATCTACAGGCAAAGTTGTTTTGCAAGGATACAGGCGTGGTAACATTTATGAAGCCAAGATTTCAATAAGTAATGATGGTTCTGTAATATGTCTGATGAGTAGATCATCAATTGAAGAAAGCTGGAATTGGCACAAGAAACTCTCTCATTTAAATTTTCAACAATATAAATGAACTAGTCAAGAAAGATCTTGTGAGAGGACTGCCAAAGTCAGTATTTGCTCCTGATGGCCTTTGTGATTCTTGTCAGAAGGCTAAACAAAGGAAATCCTCATTCAAGAGCAAGACTGAATCATCAATTCTTGAGCCTTATCACCTACTGTATGTTGATCTATTTGGTCCAGTAAATGTCATGTCTATTACAAAGAAGAAATATGTTATGGTCATAGTGGATGAGTTCAGCAGATACACATGGGTGTATTTTTTGCACACAAAAAGTGAAACTGCATCTATCTTGATTGATCATGTGAGGCAACTGGATAAATTGGTCAAAGATTCTGTGAAGATAATAAGAAGTGATAATGGTACTGAGTTCAAAAATTTGATAATGGAAGAGTTCTACAAAAACCATGGAATCAAGCAGGAATTTTCTGCTCCTGGAACTCCACAGCAAAATGGAGTTGTTGAAAGAAAGAATAGAACTCTCATTGAAGCTGCACTTACAATGCTTGATGAAGCAAAGCTTCCAACCTATTTCTGGGCTGAAGCTGTGCAGACTGCCTTTTTTACTCAGAATGCAACACTCATTAACAAGCAAGGAAAGACACCATATGAGATGGTGAAGAAAAAGAAGCCAAATCTGAAGTATTTTCATGTATTTGGATGCAAGTGTTTTGTTCTTAAGACTCATCCTGGACAGCTATCCAAATTTGATCTAAAAGCTGATGAAGGAATCTTTGTTGGATATCCACTTTCCACAAAAGCCTTCAGAGTCTATAACTTGGGAACAAGAGTGGTCATGGAATCTATCAATGTCTCTTTTGATGATAAGAAGATTACCGGACTTGAAGATTTCAATGATCATGATCAACTGAGATTTGAAAATGAAGACTTAAATTCTGATACTGAAAATCCTGACAGTCTAAATCCTGATACTGCAAACTCTGATGGATTAAACTCTGATGTTATTGAAACTGTGGTGACTACGCCAAAGGAAGATGCACCTATGCAGGGGGAGCATACTAAAGATATAACCACATCTCAAGAAGCATTAGAACATACATCTGGCTCTTCAAGTTCTGATTCATCATGTTCGGATAAGCCAAGTTCTGATAATTCTAAAAGCTTAAATTCTGAAGAATCCAACTCAGAGAGCATAGTTTCAGGGGGAGCATCAAAAAATGTTGATGAAGATAGCATGGATCATGGGGGAGCATCCAGTTCTAAAGAAAACCTTCCATCTGCAAGGAAGTGGACTAAATCACATACACCTGACTTAATAATTGGAAATCCTGATGCAGGTGTCAGAACTAGAACAGCTACTTCAAGTGAATGTCTTTACAATTCTTTTCTTTCTCAGACTGAACCAAAGAAAGTGGAAGAAGCTCTTCAAGATGCTGATTGGGTGCAAGCAATGCAGGAAGAGTTAAATGAATTTGAAAGAAACAAAGTCTGGACCCTAGTGCCAAGACCAAAGAACAGATCTGTTGTTGGTATAAAGTGGGTATTCAGAAACAAAACTGATAGTGATGGCATAATTACAAGAAATAAGGTAAGGTTGGTTGCAAAAGGATATTCTCAACAGGAGGGAATTGATTATGATGAAACATTTACACCAGTTGCTAGATTGGAAGCCATAAGGATATTTTTGGCTTATTCTGCTCACAAAAAGTTTACTGTCTTTCAAATGGATGTGAAAAGTACTTTTCTCAATGGAGAATTAGAGGAGGAAGTATATGTTGAACAACCTCCAGGCTTTGTAGATCCTAAATATCCTAATCATGTCTACAGGCTTGATAAAGCACTTTATGGCCTTAAGCAAGCTCCAAGAGCATGGTATGAGACTTTAGCTCAGTTTCTTCTGGAAAGTGGATTTAACAGAGGAACTATAGACAAAACACTATTCTACCTCAACCATGGAAAGGACTTACTTCTGGTACAGATATATGTTGATGATATCATCTTTGGTTCTACAAATGACAGACTTTGTAAGAAGTTTGCCAAACTGATGCAGTCAAGATATCAAATGAGTATGATGGGGGAACTTAGCTATTTTCTTGGCCTTCAAGTCAATCAGAATGAAGAAGGCACTTTTATTTGTCAAACCAAGTACACCAGAAATTTGCTGAAGAAATTCGGAATGCAAGATTGTTCAAGTGCATCCACTTCCATGGCCACTGCAATAAAACTGGATAAGGATACTGGTAAATCAGTAGATATTACTGATTACAGAGGTATGATTGGCTCTCTACTCTATCTAACTGCTAGTAGACCTGATATCATGTATGCTACCTGTCTTTGTGCAAGATTTCAAGCAGATCCAAGAGAACCTCACTTAACAGCTGTGAAAAGAATTTTCAAGTATCTTAAGGGAACAGCTGATCTGGGATTGTGGTATCCCAGAGAATCAGATTTTAAACTAATAGGTTACTCAGATGCAGATTTTGCAGGTTGCAAAATTGACAGGAAAAGCATAAGTGGAAGCTGCCAATTTCTTGGAGGCAGATTGGTTTCTTGGTTTAGCAAGAAACAAAAGTCAATTTCCATGTCAACTGCAGAAGCAGAATACATTGATGTAGGGAGCTGTTGTGCACAGATTCTTTGGATGAAGAATCGGTTACTGGATTATGGGTTAACATATTTTAAAATCCCTATTTACTGTGATAATCAAAGTACTATTGCTATGATAGGTAATCCAGTTCAACACTCAATGACAAAGCACATCAGCATTAGGTACCACTTCATAAAGGAACATGTGGATGAAGGTATAGTGGAATTGCACTTTATTCCAACAGATCAACAACTAGCAGATGTCTTCACAAAACCAGTGTGAAGCTACTTTTACAAGATTGGTAAATGAACTTGGAATGGTTTCAGGTTCTTTCTCTAAATCTGCCTAGCTTTTGTTCTGATGCATCAGACTTTATGATCAGTATTTACATAAATTACTCTCTTTCTGTATTCTGTGCTTAATTGAAAATTGCTTAAGTACTGATTGTTGTCTGATGTGAATTTCTAAACTCTGATAGTGATATGACTGTTTATGTGACTATTCAATCCTATGAGGATAACTGCGCTTGATGTTGACCTAGTAGTCTTTAACATACTAGAGATCCCATGTTAGGAGTAATTATTTAAGTGAAAATCTATTGACAAGCAAATTCTGATATTGAGCTTAGTCATGTTTACTTTGTCTATCTTATTACTAAGTCAAAAACTAGAATAATGCTTCTCATCTGTTAAGTTCTGATGTTAGTAAATCTGATGAATGTACTAAGTGATGATAAACCTCACTCATCAAAAGAAAAGGTAAAAGAAAAGAGAATAAAAATCAGGTACTCCTTTGAGATCTAGAGTAAAAATGTGGAAGGGACGACCCAAGTGCATTGCTGGTATTAAGTAATATGCATCAGAAAAGCAAATAATTATTTTTCTTGGTGACTTTTCACACTCTATGATTACTGGAGAAATACTCTGATAATAGCATAAATTTTGATAAGCAGTCGTGACTCACTTACACTGAGAAGCCACTGTAAAATGGAATTTCAAAAGATGCATAAAATAAGCACAAAATAGTTGAGGTGGACTCGTGCATGAACTCATTCAACAGTAAACTTCAGAATAATGAAAGATTTTTAGTAAAGTTCTTAGTTATGCCTTATTTCTAAGATGTACTGAAGTGAATCAGACTTTACTCCTTGTCTGATATTTTGCTTAATGCACACACTTACACTCCATATGAATGATGAAAATTACTGTGGCGTTCAATGTTGTTTTAGATGAATAGTTTATGTGTCAGATTGCATAAATTCTGAGCACAAGTTCTGATGGAAGTTCTGATAAATAAGTTCTGAAGAACCGAAATCAGAATTTGTGTGAAGAATTACAGAGATAGGCATTCATTTTTCGAGTTAAGAAATCATGTTCTGATGACTGTTAAGTTCTGATATAAGTCTAAGTGCTGATATTAAATTCTGATCCTCTATTTAACTTATTTGTGGTTAAAATCTGAAACAGTCTTATTTTAAATCAGAATATGTACGGGTGAGATATTAACAGTCAATACAATTAGGGTTAGTGGAACACGTAGATGCACAATAATTTTTACTTGTTTCTTGTGTGCATTAAACCTTGTTTTACACATCCAATGTCTGTTTTTCTTCTTCCCAGTCTAGGGAGACAAGGTAGAATTATTTCTACCTGTCAGCATTAAATTTCCTTGCGTCTCCTGGCATTCTCTTGCCTATATAAACCAACACCTCACATCAGCCTACACATCATTTCTTTTCTCACATACTCACTCTCTTTTCCTTCATACCAACACAATCATGGTTAACTAGAATATGTTTTTAAACTATGAGACCTTCAACATGGAGTTGAGCTGTGAGGAATGGCACGTAACTGTTATTTCTGATGAGATTTGGGACTCGGTTCCACAGGAGGTTCTCACACACCTCCTATTCTTTTACATGGACTACCATCACCATCTGGAGCGATTGGAAGAAGAAAGGCTGGAAGCTCTCCGCCAACAAGAGCGAATCATTTGACTCGCTATTCTTTTTGTAGAGAGTCGGAAGAAGAAATAATTTGTTTTCTTCATCCTGTTTTTCTTCATCGCCAGCTTTGTCTTAGCCAGGGACAAAAGCTGTTGATGTTAGGTTTAGAAGCTTAGGACAGTCTTGTAATGCTCTGATGTAATTTCAATTTCATGAATGTATTCTCTTAATATATTAATGGAATTTCTTATTTTTGCAAGATTTTGTCTCTGAGATGTTGTAAATTCAGCTGCATTTTTTAAATCTTGATATATCCATATTCTGATGACCATTTTAATTATTGATTTAAATTAAGTTCTGATTTTAAAATATCAGTACTTGTTTACTTGATTTATTTTTTTTTGGTCATTCTCACACTTGAAATTTTTTACAGAATAATGGTTTTGCAGTGAAAATGATTAAATAAGTGGGAACAGTTTAAATTTTGAATTAAAACTGACTTACCTCAATTAATGGGATTACTTGGTAAGTGGAACGGTTTTTCCTTGAAAAACTACATGTGATAAGTAATGATTACTGTTTTCCCGTGCCCATTAACTATTCATTATTGATGCATGTCTGACAGGTGTCCAACGGTTATTTTTTTACCATGTATAAGTAAGAGAGAGAGAATATTATATAATCTTTTATTTACTTTTCAACTTTATCTCTCTTTCTTTGCTTTTACTCTCTCTCATCTCCTGACGATTGTTTTTCATACAGACATTTTATCAAACATCTTACAGGCAAACTCAATTTTCAATTTTTCTCATGGCACCTAAGGATTTGATTATAGATGGAGCCAAGTTTATTCCCAACAATTATGCTGCAATCCTAAATCATGATGAAGCTCCGTCTGAGTTGCATTTTGTGTAAGATCTTCTTGCACACAGTGAAATTGGGTATGCATTGACCCAGCCTTCAGTCTTTTCAAGCCAACAAGTTCTGACGTTTTGGCGGACTGGGCATTTTGATAATGGTGGTGCAACTGGTACTCCTAGCATTGTTTTTGAAGTCAATGATGATGAGCATGTGGTAACTCCTGGAACAGTTCAAAAGGATTTACATTTACCAGAAGGCTGCATTTTCTCAACACCGGAGGAACCAGCTCTACAGCAGCTCATGGCCAATTTGGGGTATGAGCAGAGTTTGGCTAAGCTTGGACAGTTGAAACGAGCACATATCAGAAAGGAATGGAGCTTTTTCTTCGACTGCATCACTAAAGCCTTTGGGAATAAGTGTTCCAACTTTGATGTCATTCCGATAATAAGTCAGCACATCGGGTATGCTATTATTAACCAAACTCATTTTGATTTTGCAAGTGTTGTGCTAGGTTTTATAGGGGATAGGATGACAGAGGATAGGAATGTTGTCTACTTTGCTAGATTCTGTCAGCTTATATATAATTTATGTTGTGCTGATGAACCCCAACCTACCATTGACTTATTTCCACCCTTTAAACTTGCAAAACAGGCTTTTAATGACTTGGTAAATGCTGACTTTAAGAAAACGGTGGTTAGACCTTTACAGATTCCTCAGTCTGTAAAATAGATCCTGGTAAATGCTGATCCTCAAACCTATAGATCTGTTTATCCTGATGTTCAACCTACCACCACATCCCAAACACCACACCAACCATCAGAACATACCACACATACATCTATACCTCAACCCTCTCTCGGAACATATCTCAAAACTTATCTCATACCTTCACAGACAGCTCAACCTTCATCCTCAACACCTACTGTGAAGCCTTCATCTTCCAAGCCCAAGAGGACAAAGACTGTTCCTCAGACAGCATAAAAGAGAAGGAGGATTGTTCTGAGAGATGAGTCTGATAGTGAGGAATAGGTTTCTGCATCAGAACCTGTTGTTAAAGAAGCTGAGAAGGTCATTTCTCAGAAGGATTCTGGAATTGGGGGATCTAAGATTCTCAAAAGGCTTAGAAGAATGACTTCTGCTGAACCTTCCAAGGAATCCCCACCTTCAAAGAGATACAAGAAACAGAGAGCTAAAAGGCCAGCTTCAGATGATGAGGAAGCAGCAGCTAAGGAAGGAGATCAGGAATCTATGATCTCAAAAGAACCAGAATTTGCTGAAGCTACTGCATCTCCCTCTTCATTGTCCCCAACTCAGGAAGCTGCTACAGATAAGGTAAATACACCATCTGTGTCTCCTGTACATGAAACTGTATCTCCTGTAGACCCAGGCACAAGTGCTGAAATTGATATTCACAACCTGGTTATGCCTACGGTTCTCTACTTAGAAGCTCCAACAGCAATTAATCCATCAACAACACCTGATACTGATGCTACTCAAACTCCAGAATTGTCCACAACACCTTCTCTGCATCTAGATGTTGATGATCAGAATATAGGTGAGCATCAGGATATGGCTGTTGATCAGAACTTGGAAACAGATCAGCACTTAGAGGATAATGCTGAAGCCTCGATTGCTTCTCATACTGTTGTTTTATCAGAAGATGTTGATTCTGTAGGTTCTGATACTTCACATGCTGATACTACTGGTGATGCTGCTCCTAATGCAGATGCTGATGAAGCTGGTCCTTCAGGACATGCACCTCAACAAACTGTTCATAAATCTGAACTAGTTAAGACGTTTGTTACAAGAGCATCACCAGTTCCTTGGAGTGAAACTCCTAGAGGACAGGAGTGGACTAAGGAATAGAACTCAGTTACCTTTGTTCCATCTGACAAGATTCTTGCTGAGCACTTGGCAAAAGCTGATGAAATGTTAATTAATGATGATTTCAAGACACAGCTTCGAGTCACTGCATTGAGTACTAGACAACTGCAAGGTCTCTATTCAATAACTCATGCAGAGTTACATAAAATTCAGGAAGAATTGCTCAAGCAAGAAACGGTTAAGAAAATTGAAAAGAAAAAATTCTTCCAACCTACCTTTGACAGAGTTGCTTACATTGAGAAGACCCAAAAGAAGTAACAGCCTCAGATTGATGATATTTTGAAAAATCAAGCTTCTCAGCAATCTCAACTTGATGAAATCCAAGCCTCAGGGGAATTGTTTATCTCTCTTCTCTTACCTGCTGATGCCAAAAAGGGGGAGAAAGTAATTAAGTCCAAATGCAAAACTGATCAGACACTGAAGGGGAAGGATGATGAAAAAGATGACCAGGGAAACTCTGGAATGGGTAGAGGTCATGGTCAAGGTAGAAAAGGTAGAAGTTTCTCATCAAGAAGAGCTGAAATTACAAGTCACAGGACAAGTTCTGATGCTGGAAAAAGAATTACTTCTGTTACTGGTAAAAGGATAAGTTTTGATGAACTTTTGGATCTTGATGAAGAAATATCAAGACAGCTATTTCTGAAAGAAAATCCAGGAATGGACTTAGAAAGTCTGATGGAAGAAGAAGCTAGACTTAAGTCAGAAAAAGTCAAATCTAAATCTGAAGCTTCTGTGGGTAAAAAGAAACTTCCAAAGGTCAAAGGCATTGTGATAAAAGAAAGAACAAATCCTGAAGCAGCCAAGGCTAAATCACAATTGCAGATAGATCCAAGGTCCAAGGGCAAAGAGAAATTTGGTGAACCTATCAAGGTCTATGTGCCTCCTGTGGATGAAGAAATTACTGTTGAAGATGTTGATCTTGCTCTGACTTCAAGAAAAATTTCTAAGACAACCTCTGACATGGCTCAAGTTGTTCAGAGTAAAGATATAGTTAGTTCTGATATCTCAAAGAAGCAAGTAACCTCTGACATAGCTCAAGTTAACTTGATATCAGAAGATAAATCAAAGGAAACCTCTGACATTGTTCATGTTAAACCTTCAAAGATACTCCTACCAGGATTCACCAAAGCCAAACAGACTCAACCTTTGAAGACTGCTGTAAGTGGTTTTGAAGCAAGAGTGGTTACTGGTAAGGAAGCAAGAGATAAAACTGGATTGGGTAGTGCTGATGAAAGAAGAATATAGAACACAACTAATGATCTAACTTCCTTAAGTGAACCAGGTATTGGAGCAACTCCTGAAAGATTGAATCAACTAGAATCTGTACAAATGGTTTACCATACCTACTTGAAAGAACACATCTTGTTGTACTTCATGACAGATGGTAGGGTTTATCATATAAAGGAAAATGCCATTCCACTGAACTATTTTGAAGAATTGGAACATGTATTATTCTTACTTCAAGTGAATGACAAAATAACAGAAAGTGCTGCAAACTATTTGAAGAGTCAAATTCAGAGACAGAAAAGGCTTTATTCTGTTAAGTCTGACAGCATATGTCTTCCAAAGTACATAGATCACAAGGGTGATATTGTTGAGATGAAGCCTAACTCTGCTAAGATTATAACTACCTTTCTGGGTTACAAGGCTGTGGAATTCAATCTTGAGTCTGACAAGGCATATTTGATCAGACTGGATCAGGACATAAGGAAAGCTAAAATTAATGATCTCAGGGCTGCAATCTTTCAAACTGGTGAAAATTCTACAGAACTTAAAGATGCTAAAAGGAGGATGATTGATGAACTCAGATATGCTGAGAGATGTTTGTTAAAAAATTATCTCAGAACAACTCCTGACATCAGAGAGATCAGAAAGTGAAGCCAAGTCAAGATCTACAACTGCTCAAATTCTGATATGTATACAGACTGAAGTTGTTATCAGAAGTTAAAGTTGGTAAAGCTTTAAGGACTGTAAGTTGTAGTTATCTAGTCAAATTCTCATGCATTTATAATTAATATTTTTGACATCATCAAATATCTGTTAAACTTGTATATTATGCTAATTTACAAGTTGGGGGAGATTGCTAGATATATTTAATAATGTCATCTCTAATATGATTTATGTTTAGTTTTCAGATCTTACTTAAACAGGACAAATCAGTACTTAACTGAAATCAGCACTTATACTGAAGTCAGAACTTAAGTCATCAGTACTTAAGGTTCAGGAGATATATATCAGAAGATAATATCAGGACTTAAAGGAAATATTCAGATAAGGAAGGCAGTTGATTTACAGGAAGAGAAGATCTAGACAAACGTAAGAAGAGATATGCATGAAGAAGGAATTCCGTGAAGAATGGAATACTTGGAAGAAAAGATATCTGATTGATATATTTTAGGAAGCAGAATTATATTCCATATCAATTAGCGATTATCTTGTAACTGTGTAGTATATAAACACAGACATAGGGTTTACACTATAAGTGTTATCATTATTGAGAAGATTATTCATTGTAACCCTAGCAGCTCTCGTGATATTTGTTCATCAGTGAGAGAGGACAGTTCCATACTGTAACAGAGTTTATTATTTTGAATAAAGTTTGTTTTTTGTTACTTGAGTTATTAAAGTTAGATTTGATTATGCTATACACTGTATTCACCCCCCTCTACAGTGTGTGTGACCTAACAATATCCATCGGGATAGAAGAAATAAATGAGTTTGGAGTGGAGACTATTGTAGACTCTGTGCAAATTGATGATAATTTAGGCATAGAAGTTTCAACAGTCTCAGAAAGAAATGGCAAGTGAGCCAACAAATCATCTAAAAGATGATGCTCACTTGCTTGGATTTTTTACTTCTCCAAGAGAGTTAAAGATGGAGAATTTGGAAGTGACGTATTTATCATGTCAACATCCAGTGAGTGTGTGGGAGAATTTGGTGTATCGGGTGCTTCAATTATGAGAGAGTTTAGTTGTGACTCCACATTTATTGGAGCCACATCAATCTGACTTTGAGATGGTGCAGAGACTGGGTCTTTTGCACCAGTTTGCACTGTGTGTGTACTCTGTGCATCCCCAAGGGTTTTTGATCTTTTCTTTCTAGCATAAGTTTGTGGTGAGCTAGTGTCCCTACCCCTCTTGGTCTGTGCTCCTGGTTGGGAGCTTGTTTCAATAGTGACATCCTTTTGGGATGATGAAACTAGTAATGAGCTTATTTCCTTATTAACAACCACAATTTATTGGGAAACTGTGGTGTGCCTAGGTTTGGGTACTCTCTTCTCACCAGCCTTATCCTTAGGGTTTCTTTAATTTTCACCCCGTCCCTCACCTTTCCCACCCACCTTCACACTCCCCTCTTTTTGTTTAGTGGATTTTGCAACTGGTTTCTTTCGAAAGAAACCAGAGGGGGCTTTCTTAGATTTAGATTTAGAAGTTTGTGATTGAGTATCTTGGGTAGGCATCTGTTTGGTCATTGACACAGATGCCATTACTACATTTGAAGGCAAAGAAATATGTGAGGTTGGAAGAGTGGAGAGAGTAGAAATTACCTCACTTACCTGAGGTCCCTCCATTACTGGAAAATATAAGAGGGGCACCTCTTTGTGGTGGTCTGCTCTATTAAGATCTGCAATTATTCTTCTTTCTTGAACCCAACAATTCAGCTTGTTGGTTGGGTTCTCAATCACAATGTTCTCAATGAGATGGTTAGCAAGCATCATGAAAAATCTAGCATAATAGACACTTTTACCTCTCTTATTGAGTTCTCCTAACTTAAAGCTTAACTCAAACAAGACCAAGTCACTGAAATTAAAGTATTTATCAGTAACTAGCATGTAAAACATGTTAAGCATGGATATGTTGATAGAGTCAAAGTTATTAATTTTACCAGAAAACACTTTAGTTACCACATCACACAGATAACTCCATTCTTTCCTAAGACCCAACCTTCTAATTTCACTTAATTCAGAGGTAGTAAGTGCATAGCCCATAGAGTTTAGCATGTTAACAATATCAATGTCTGTGTGTGGGGTAGTAACAATATTATCAGGAATTCTAAAGCATGTTTTGACAATATCACTGTTAATGCAAAACTGCTTACCTTTAAGAGTGAAAGTGATGGTCTTGTTAGTTGAGTTGTACACTGTAGTTGTCCATATCTCCTCTACAACCTCACAGTAGATAGTGGGAAATTCCAGCATAGCATAGTTGAGTTTACAGCCTTTCACAAAATCCATCATTTTGTGGTAACTTCTAGACTGTTGAATCTCCTTGTTCACTAGAGCTGTGAAGTTGTTCTTTTCATAGATGTACCCAGTTTGAGACATGATTTTGACGACTGGTGCCATTGTTAGAGATTAAATTTTTTAGAGAGAGTGATTGCTTTTGAGAAGAAAGAAGTTAGAACAATTGAAAATTGAGAGTGATAAAAGAATAGAATAAAAGTGACTTTAGCTTTTATACTATCTCAGAATTAAACTGACAAAAATAATAAAGTAAAATAAAGTGACCAATAAAAATTGCCCAAAATAGCCGTTTAAAAATGAATAAACTGTCAAAATTCTTTCACTTATCTGTCGTGTCATGCTTACAAAGTGTAAGTATACTCGATGGATAATGTTCAGAAATTTAATGGCTAGGATTGAGACAATTCGACGGAAGAAGAAAAAAACAGTTTTCCGTCGAGTTATAAAATACTCCAGAAAAATAATTGATTTTTATTAATAATTAATATATCGACATATGATCAAACTCGATGGATAATGAGCATCCGTCGGGATGTAAATTTTGACTTAGCCAAAATTTCATTCAAAGCAGAAAAATTAATTAAATTTCTGGCTGCATTACAACTTGCAAAATATCTGAAATAATTCAAGAATAATTAAGCATACCTAACTCACTTACCAACCTTGAAAAGGTGGATTCATCAAGTGGCTTGGTGAATATGTCTACAAGCTGCTTTTCACTTGGAACAAAATGAAGTTCCACAATACCATTCATCACATGTTCCCTTATAAAGTGGTACTTGATGTCTATGTGCTTTGTTCTTGATTGCTGCACTGGATTTTCAGTGATGGCAATTGCACTTGTGTTATCACAAAAAATGGGAATTCTATCCACTTGTAGACCATAGTCCAACAATTGGTTTTTCATCGACAAATTTTGTGCACAGCAACTACCAGCTGCAATATATTCAGCTTCAGTTGTAGAAGTAGAAACTGAATTTTGCTTTTTACTGAACCAGGACACAAGCTTGTTCCCTAGAAATTGACAGGTTCATGTTGTACTTTTTCTGTCTATTCTACAACCTGCATAATCTGCATCTGAATAACCAGTTAGGTCAAAACCAGAATCTCTAGGGTACCAAATGCCAAGTTTTGGTGTTCCCTTGAAATATCTGAAAATTCTCTTAATAGCTACTAAGTGAGATTCTCTAGGATCAGCCTGAATCTAGCACAAAGACAAGTAGCAAATATTATATTTGGCCTACTAGCTGTTAAGTACAGAAGTGAGCCAACCATGCCCCTATAGCTTGAAATATCCACAAACTTTTCAGTAGTGTTTAATTCAAGCTTAGTTGCAGTGGCCATGGGAGTTTTTGCAGATGTGCAATCCATTAGTTCAAACTTCATTAAAAGATTATGAATGTATTTAGTTTGACTAGTGAATATTCCATCACTAACTTTCTTAACTTGTAAACCAAGAAAGTAAGTTAGTTCTCCCATCATGCTCATTTCATACTTACTTTGCATCAATTTGGCAAACTTTTTGCAAAGTTTTTCATCTGTAGAGCCAAAAATAATATCATCTACATAAATTTGAACAAGTATACTAGAGCCATTAACATTTCTAAAGAATAAAGTTTTATCAACAGTACCTCTTGTGAAGTGGTTTTCCAAAAGAAACTTTGATAAAGTGTCATACCAGGCTCTAGGTGCTTGCTTCAGTCCATAAAGTGCTTTCAAAAGATAGAAGACATGATTTGGGAAATTTGGAACTTCAAAACCAGGAGGCTGACTAACATAGACTTCCTCCTCCAAATCTCCATTCAGAAAAGCACTTTTGACATGCATTTGATAGACCTTGAAATTGGCATGAGCTGCATAGGCTAAGAAAATTCTAATGGCTTCAAGTCTTGCAACAGGAGCAAAAGTTTCATCAAAATCTATTCCTTCTTGTTGACAATAGCCCTTAGCAACCAATCTAGCTTTTTTCCTTACTACTATGCCATTTTCATCCATCTTGTTTCTGAATACCCATTTGGTGTCAATTGGATTCTTTCCTTTGGGTTTGGGTACCAGCTTCCATACCTTGTTCCTTTCAAATTGGTTTAGCTCCTCCTACATAGCTAAAATCCAATCAGGATTCAACAAAGCTTCTTATACCTTCTTTGGTTCTTCCTTAGATAGGAACTGCTGTATAGACATTCTTCTTGAGTTTCTCTCCTTGTTTGAACTCTAGAAGATGTATTACCAATGATGAGCAAAAAAGGGTGATCTTTAGTCCATTTTCTTTGTTGAAGTAGATTAGCTCTAGATGAAGAGGCCTCATTATTGTCTTGATGTGTGACTGAGTTTTGATTAATAGAAACTCCCGCTGAGTTTGTGAATCTTTGATTTGAGAAAGGGGAGCTTTCTGTAAGTGATCTATAATGACTTTCAACTTCTCTTAATGACCCGACGGATAGTGCACTTTGTGTTCTGACGGATGAAGTTGATTGTCTCCCAACGGATAAAACAGATTGTCTCCCGACAGATGAAGCATTTTGCAACTCGACAGATGTTGAATTATGTGCTTCAATAGTTGTAGATTTTTCTGCATTATTCTTATTCACTGTTTCTTGATCACTTTCATCATCACTGTCATCACTAACCATTTCCACATTATCAAACTTGAGGCTTTCATGAGAATCTTCATCATGCAGTCCTTCAATATTTTTATCATCAAACACAACATGTATTAATTCTATAACAATGATGGTTCTAAGATTGTAGACTCTATATACTTTGCCCATAGCATATCCAACAAAAATTCCTTCATCTTCTTTAGCATCAAACTTCCCATATTGATCAGTTTGATTCCTCAAGATAAAACATTTGCAGCCAAAGACATGAAGAAAATTTAGAGTTCGTTTCTTGTTCTTGAACAATTGGTAGGGTGTCATACACTTTATTTGATTAATCAAGGAAATATTCTGAGTGTAGCAGGCAGTATTCACAGCTTCAGCCCAAAAATATGTTGGTAACTTTGATTCTTCAAGCATTGTCCTTGCAACTTCAATAAGAGATCTGTTCTTTCTTTCCACTACTCCATTTTGTTATGGAGTTCTTGCTGCAGAAAACTCATGCATTATCCCATTTTCTTCACAGAATGATCTCATCACAGAATTCTTGAACTCAGTTCCATTATCACTCCTGATTCTTCTTACTTTAAAATCAGGATGATTGTTGACTTACCTTATGTGATTGATAGTGATTTCACTAGCTTCATCTTTAGACTTTAGGAAATATGTCCAAGAGAACTTTGAGAAATCATCTACAATTACTAGGCAAAATCTTTTTCGTGAAATGGACAACACATTGACTGGTCCAAATAAATCCATGTGTAGCAATTGCAAAGGTTCTTCAATTGTTGAATCAAGCTTCCTTACGAATGATGCTTTAATCTACTTTCCCTTTTGACAGGCATCACACAATCCATCCTTAGAAAACTCCACTTGAGGAATGCCTCTAACCAGTTCTTTCTTGACAAGCTCATTCATGGTCTTGAAGTTTAGATGGGACAGCTTCTTGTGCCATAGCCAACTTTCATCTTGACTTGCTTTACTGAGAAGACAAGTGACAGATTCTGCATTAGATGAATTGAAGTCAGCTAGATACACATTTCCTTTTCTCACTCCAGGGAGAACCACTTTATTGCTTCTTTTGTTTGTCACAACATAGGCTTCTGAATTGAAGGTTACTGAATTGCCCTTATCACAAAGCTGGCTAATGCTCAACAAATTATGCTTGAGACCATCCACTAGGGCAACCTCTTCAATGATGACATTGTCTTTTGAAATCAAGCCATATCCCACAGTATAACCCTTACTATCATCTCCAAAAGTAATACTTGCGCCAGCTCTCTCCTTGAACCCTGTGAGCAGGGTTGAATCTCCAGTCATGTGCCTTGAACAACCACTATCCAGGTACCAAAGATTCTTTCTGTTTCCCTGCACACATTAAAATCAAATCAAGTTGATTTTGGTACCCTTGTTAGCTTTCTTCTTTGGTTTCTTAGATTTGATCTCATTTGACTTGGGAATTCTGATTCATCCTTAGTCATTTGAGTTGGACCTTTGAAACCAGTCATTAGAACAGAATTATCATGCACATTTTGATTAACAGGAAATGGCATGCTATTTGCAAACATGTTATTCCAGTAAGACATGCTAAATGGCATTTGTGGCATACTAAATGCAGCATAATAAGGATTAGGTGCAAATGGCATGTTAGCAAATTTGTGCATTCATATTCTGAGCAGACATAGCATTCATAGGCATCGAAAGAATGGTATTCATGTTGGGAAAAGAAGAGGGTACAAATATAGGAGTAGGCATGGCAAGTTTACAATTAACAGATAAATTATTAACACTACCATACATAATTAACACAGATTTTTCTTGGAGCATACTTATCAGGTGTGTAGTTGTTATGTTTGTTAATCCCTACTTTCCCATTTCTATTGTTTTTCTTTTTGGTTGTTGTTTAACCTCAATCTTTTCTAATCTGTCATTCAATTGCTTGATGGACAGATGACCAACATTAACTTTCTTCTCCTTCTTCACTTGACTTGATTCTCCAGAAACAAAGTTTTTGGAAACTGATCCATATTTTTCATTTAACTTGGCAAGCTTAGCTTTGCTCACTGGTTTGCTCACAGGCGACGGATGTGGCTCTTTGTCACTCGACGGATAATCCTTTTGATTAACCGACGGATGATTCTCATCATCCGTCGAGTCCACATCTGTTAGCAATCCTTCAACCAAACTGGATTCCAGCTTCTCCTTACTCTTTTTCCAGGCTGCATCACAAAAGGACTCAATACCTTGAACTTTAGTGATTTGAGCATGAACATCTCTGGATGATTTCCATGCCTTAATCACTTCCTGTTCTCGTTCAAGCTGATTCTTTAAAATCTATTATTTCTTCAAGGACTCAGTTAATTCATCCTTAGCAATCTTACACTCAATTCTCAATTTTTCAAATTCAATAAACTGAGACTCTAGCACATTATTCCTTTCACTTAAAAACAAATTGTTTTCTTTAATTTTAGCATTTTCCTTAGTGAGGGACTTAAGTGTAACACACAAGTGATATAATTCTATAGACATGTCATTGATTTCATCATTACACTCAGATTTAGATAAATGAGCTAGGTTAGTGGTGATTACCTGATTACTTGAAGAACTTGTTTCTATTTCTTTAGACTTGGCCATCAGGGCTAGATTGACATAGCTTACATCCTCATCTTCATCCAATCCATCAGCTGCCCAGTCATTTTCCTGTATAATGAAAGCCCTTTCCTTTTACTTGAGCAACTCAAAATATTTATGTTTGTAATCAACAGGCTCAAACTACTTTTTGTTGAAATCTGAGTTTGTACACTCACTGGTAAAATGCCCTGCCAAGCCACATTTGAAATATTTAAATTTGGATTTATCCATCATGTTTCTACTTTGCTTGGCTGCTTCAAAGTTCTTTTTGAACTTGAGCTTGGCAAATCTTCTGGAAAGGAATTCTAAATGCTCATCAGTATCATCCATGCCATCTTGGCTCAAATGGCCTTCATTTTCAGCTACCAGCCCTTTTCCTTTATTCTCACAGACCTTTGAAGTAGAATCAACAGCTTCTACCTTCATCTCTTTCTCTTTCTCTAACTCAGCAACGAGTGTTATGGACCCTCCTTTCTTCCTTCCTTTCTCCATCCTCTCATCTTACTCTATTTAAAGCTCATAAGTCTTCAGGATACCATACAGTCTCTCCAAGGTAAATTCCTCGTAATCCTGAGAATTTCTCAATGAGACTGTCATTGGTTTCCACTCCTTTGGAAAAGATCTAAGGAACTTGAGGTTTGAGTCTTTTATCTGATAGACTCTTCCATGCAACTTCAGAGCATTTAGTATTTTTTGAAACCTAGTAAATATATCAGTGAGAGACTCACTATCTTCACAATGGAAGTGCTCATATTGTTGAATCAGTAGCTGCATCTTATTCTCCCTTACTTGCTCAGTACCATCATAAATAATCTGGATAGTGTCCCAAACTTCCTTGGTTGTTTTGCAGTTAATGATAATATCAAACATATCACCATCAACTCCATTGAACAATATATTCATGGCCTTCTTGTCTTTCCTGACTTGCTCAATATCAGGATCTGAATTCATGCCTAGGCTTGGGAACAGATGGTTCATTGCATGTTGCAGCTCTGATTGGTACATGAGGACCTCTCTCTATGCAATCCACATAGGCCTCATCTTGAGAAAGAAGATGTAGATGCATTTTCACCTTCCAGTGGTGATAATTGTCTTTATCCAGAAAAGGAATTTTAACTCCAACATCTTTCTTGTTCATCTTGCTGTTTGTTGTGATCTTTACACTCTTTGTACTTCAAGAGCTTGCTCTGATACCAATTGTTATTCCCTAACAATACAACAAGAATTACAGAGGGGGGGTGAATGTAATTCTAGCTTCTTTTCGAGATTTATAAAAATGTTCTAAATCAATATATTTATATATAAGTGTTTTGATTTAAAAAGTGCGGAATAAGGAATTAAGTTAATCAAACACAAAATAATAAAAACACAAGTCTTTAAAACTTTCTAGTGGATTTGAATGTACCCACCATATATATACATATATATATATATATCGTTTGAGAACTCTGTGAAGCTCAAATTGGTTCACAACTGCTTTACAAGTGAACAACCAAACTACAGAGAAATTCTTAACAATTATAGCTTTTTCTATTTCTCTTCTAAATGTGTTTGCTTAGTTGCTTGTTCTACTAGCTACACTTGGTTTATATATCACCAAGTTTACATGGAATAAGACAGGATAATAAAACAAAACCTATCAAGTCTAACTCCATGCTGCTTCATTACTCTATTCCAGCATCTTTGAAAATCTTCATTACTTGCATAGAAATGGTAACACTTTTTTGTTCTCAATTTCCTGCTAAATAGGCTGCCACATTCCTTTTGCAAACATCCAATGCATGTGACTGTGTTGTCACTGTCAACAGATATTTGAATTGATCATCCGTCGGGTACATTCTTGTTATCCGTCGGGTAGCTTGTTGATCATCCATCAGGTAGCTTTGTTGATCATCCGTCGGGTAGCTATTTGACACTTGACTCCATTTCACTTATGCAGAATTACAAGACATCTTATATTTACAATTAATCAACATATTCTGCATATCTACTAGTAGTCAACATGACTCATATGCTACTATAGAATCTACATAAAGTTGTTTGCAGAAATGTGCTACAATACTTATTATTACATAAGTTACTCACTCGATGGATATCAAATCATCATTCGTCGGGACTATATTGAATCATCCGGCGGGACTATATTTGATCATCCGTCGAGTGCTACAAAATTCACTAAGTTAGATCTACTAATGTGTTTTGTATGATTTATCATCAAGTTCACAACATATTCCTAACAGCCTTTGCCAATAGTTTCCATTTCTATAGGGTCCGATTTATAGCGAATGGCCCTGAGTATACTTTCAAAAAATTTGGCGAGGAAACGGTTGCTGAAATGGAGGAGTTCAAGAAGGAGTTTGCTAATGAGATTTGGGAGAAGAGGGTTGAGCTCGTCCTGGAGGAGGAAGAGAGCGCGCCCACAGATGATCCTACTAGGGACGCGCCTTAAGTCGACCCAACAGTCCCTCTTCAATCAGTTCCACCAACCAACGATGCTCAGGGCGTGCCCTGAGCTCCTTTTAATTTGTCTTAACTTAATCCCTTAATACTCTAAGGTGTCAGCCCTCTTTTAATGCTGTGCAAAGTTGTAAGACTATTTACTTTTGATGTTGGTTTTCTAGAACTGCTTTTATTATAACAATCGTATGTTTTTCATATTTTAATTTCCTTTTGAAAATATATAGGGCATCCTTATTATTAGGATGCACCTTTTTACTTGTCATTGTAGGATTGAAGATAAACCTGCACTATCATTACAGTAAGGTTTACCAACTACCCTTGTATAAAACTTTAGTTGAAAATTTCTAAGATAAATTTGTCAAGGCACTCCTACCATTAGGGCACGCCTTGTAGGTGCTGACTTTTATTTTATTTACCTGCAAAAAATGCTTTTCTTGCTCCACTTTTATGAATTTTCCAAGTAAATATGGCGGAGATACTTCCATATACAGGGCGCATCCTGTCAGGGCGCGCCTATAAAGAAACATCAAACTACTGACTAAAATATTTTTATATTGAAGGCGTGCCTGCTTGACCATGACACATCTTGAAATATTCACTTTGCTTTTTATGTTATAAGTTTGGAATATGCCTTTTGATCTCTTTGAGTTTTATTTTTTACAAACTTCATATTGTCCGGACGTCCCATGCTATGGGGCGCGTCCTCATTTTTATTTATACCATGACAAGTAGATTTATTGAGGCACCTCTATCCTTAGGGTGCGCCTGATGCATATTCTTACTACAATATTCTGGAAAACATATAATTGAATATCTTCCTCTTTTATTAATAATGCGCTCTGGTATAAAAATTTCACCAGTCCCATGGCTACTATGCTCTGTGGGGAAATTATTTGATATTAAATCCTTTAGCTAGTTCCAAGGTTCGTAGTTATATATAATACCCCCAGGCTATGAGGAATTTATTTGTTACTAGTCTATTACATAAAAATCAATCATAGAAGTGAGAGGGCCAAGGTCGCACCCTAATGATGATATTTTCGCAGGTGCTCTCCATTCTAAGCTCGAGAAATGAGCTTGCCATCTAAATCTTCAAAGCGATAAGTCCCCTTTCAAAGTATAGCTTTGACCCTGTATGGTCCTTCCCAATTAGCTCCAAGCACTCAATGCTGATCTATATTAGTATTCGGCATGACTTTTTACAAAACAAGATCTCCCACCTTATATGGTACATACTTCACCTTCTTATTGAAATACCTTGCAATTCTCTGCTGATATGCAGCAAGTTTCAGCTGAGAATTCATTCTAGCTTCGTCCAACAAATCCAAGTGGAGCCTTTAATTGACCTCTGCATCTTCCTCAACAAACAAATCCCTTCATAATAATCCAACTCCCACTTCTACGAGAATCATAGCCTCATACTTGTAGGTTAGCATAAAAGGGGACTCGCCCGTAGTTGTCCTTGTAGTTGTGTTATAAGACCAAAGGACAATTGGCATATGCTCTAGCCAATCTCCTTTATTTTCCTCCAGCTTGGCCTTTAAAGTATGTTTAATGATCTTGTTTATGGTCTCCGTCTGGCTATTACTTTATGGGTGATAGGTTACAGCGAAATCTTTCTTGATGTTCAAGTCTTCGCAAAGCTTCCTCAACTCTTTATTGTCAAACTACTTCCCATTGTCAGATATTAGTCTATATGGAATACCAAATCTGCAGACTATAGAATTGAAGATAAATTCTTTGATTTTATTATCCATGATCATGGCCAATGGCATAGCTTCCGCCCACTTTGTAAAATAATCAACAGCCACCACGGCATACTTCACACCCCCCATTGGCCTTGGGAAGTTCTCCAATGAGATTAATTCTGTTGGTGAGACTGCGTAGCTATATGAACAGTTACGTGATAACTCAACACGAGAACAATACTAGAATAAGACAGGTTAATAATACTACGACTACACAAGAAATCACAAGAAATGAAGACAAGGCAAATACAAAGAATCAGAAGATTAGAAGAAGGCTTGAAGTCTGTTTACAAGTCACCGAAAGAAGTTCATTTATATGATCATGCCGCAGTGAAGAATAAAGGTTAAAGACTTTCAAGGTTTCATAAATGATGAAGATTCAGTGTATAGGTGCTACTAGAAGATTTCAGTGTATTGGCATTGATTGAAGATAGACAGTGTATGAATCATAGGAATCTGAAAAATTGAAGACATGGTATAGACAGGGGTTAAAGAAGACAGTTGCAGTATTGAAGCTATACCCACTGACAGCAGTTCATCTATATGTTTAAGCGTCGGTGAAGAACAGTGAATGAAGTATTCAAGATTGCAGTAGCAATGAAGATGTTGTCTAAAGTACTAGAAAGGATTCCAGTGAAAGTACATTGTTTGTTGACAGTCAGTGTTCGAAGCGATAAAGTTGTTGCAAGCTTAAAATATAATCAAGTCTATAATATGAAGACCTGAATCGGAGCTAGTCGTCTGTGAACCAGACCAGTTGCACTAGGCGTCAGTGTTTCATGAAAGGAATATGAGTATTATCATTAGAAGGATTGTTAAGTGAGGATTCGTATCTGGGAATATAGGTTTTATGATTCAGAAAAGACTTAAGAGAGAAGACTTAAAGATGGGACAACTCAGGGAATGTAATGCTCTACAGAAACTAAGTCAAGGTGATCACTACCTTGTAGTAGGAGTCATCCTGATCAGTATATTGATCTTCAGAAGCAATATCCTGGATGTACAGTTCAATATTTCAGTACAGGAAACTGATATTGACTTAGTGTGATACTCAGGGATCAAATGAGATCAAGAATAATTTTAGAAGTGCAGTTTTCATCCCTCTAGTCGCCATAGAGAATTGAGTTGAATTTTTCTTAGGAAAATTCACTCTTGGTCGCCACAGAGCTTGTATTACCTTGGTCGCCACAGAAACCTCATCCACAACATTATTGATTAATTATTAATTAATTTATATGGTTATTCAGAGCCACATATTTCAATTGATATAAAGTCTACACATCTGAAGCAGAAGATATCAGTTGTATTGTTCTGAGTTTTATCTTCTTCTCCGACAAGAGGAGATAAAATTAGCAGCAAAGATTTTTCAGAGAAACTCAAGCTTTTTCTACATCCGTTTAACTTCTCACTGGAGTAACGTTATAATACCCGATTTAATTCTTGTATATTCATAGGGGCATTATAATCGTTACCCGGTAATTAAATCCTTAGACAAACAAAAGCTAGATCATTGTATAGGATTTGATTTGTAAATCTTTGTAGAAGCTAGGAACTTTGTTGTTCTTAGATTGTAGCAGGTTAATTTATTTACCGGAGTGTAAGCAACACCCCTCACGGATTTATATATGAATATATACTTCCCTGAATATCTTGTGTTCCTCGTTTTATATTCCCAAACACTATTCACCTCAAGAACACGGAACCACTAACCGAGCACTAAATCTATATCCACTAAAGATTCGAAAGAATTTTTAATTTAGTGATTATCATATTCACCCCCCTTCTACGATAATTCAGGACCTAACAAATTCCCCACATGGTGAAAGGCCAAGGACTTACCAACGAAGTTATGGATATTGTTGGGACATTAGAATAATTAGCAAATCGTTGGCAACGGTCACACGCCCTAACAAACTTGAAAGCATCTTCTTTCATTGCTGGCCAATAATATCCCTGTCTAAGGAATTTTAATGCCAACGAACCACCCCTCGAGTGGTTTCCACATATATCTTCATGTATCTCTCTAAGAATATAATTTCTTTCTTCCAAATCTATACATCGTAAAAGCGGATGATTAAATCCTCTCTTATATAGCACCCCATCATACTCAACGTACTTCACAGCCTGATAACGAAGGCTTCGAGCCTGTAGTTTGTCTTCTGGAAAAGTCCATGTGCGGATATAGTTGTGAATAGGGGTCATCCAAGTCTCCAGCGGAACCTCTTGCATCTGAAACACACTCATCTCTGGAATACTTGGAATTTCCCGAATCCCCAAGGGAATTTATCCCAACAACACACTGTCCATCTATGAGCCCTTTTGCCAAGGCATCCGCATTGCCATTCTCTTCTCTTGGCACACCTTCCAGGTTGGCGCTTCTTAATTTTTGGAGTACACCTGCACACATCTCATGTATAACTCAGTTCGAGGGCCTCGGGCCTGGAACCCGCCATTAACATGATTTACTACCAACTCCGAGTCGCTCCGAGCTATCAAATTTATAATTCCCAACTCTAAGTCTATATTCAGACCATTAATCAGGGCTTCATATTCAGCATCATTGTTGGTGACATAAAACTTGAAGTGAATGACACTCATCAAGTGATGTCCTTCCAGGGTAACCAAAACAATCCCGACCCCTGCTCTATTATTATTCACAGCCCCGTCAACATGTAAAATCCACCAAGGGTGTGGGAACTCTTTTATCACTTGATTAGGGACATCCCCCTGTAAGGAAGGTTCTGCCAACACTATAGCCTTCTCATCCACTTCAGAATCAAACTCGAGTATGAAATCTGCCAATGCCTGCCCCTTAATTGTTGTGCAAGGAAAATATTCCAGATCGAACTGTCCCAATTCTACCACCCATTTTAGCATTCTTCCTGATGACTCTGGCTTATGCAAGATGTGCCTTAGAGGATACACGGTGCGGTCTTCTATTCGATGAGCTAAAAGTATGGTCTTAGCTTTCGTGCTGCAAGGATGTGGGCGTATACTATTTTTTCTATGCTAGTGTATCTAGTCTCTGCATCTAACAATCTCCTACTCATATAGTACACTGGTGCATGTTGGCCCCCTTCCTCTCTTACCAAAGCTACACTGATGGATTATTCTGAGACTACCAAGTAGAGAATCAATGTCTCCCCATCTTTTGGCCTTGCCAACATAAGAGGATTCCTCAACTGCTCTTTAATTCTATGAAAATCTTCCTCACAGTCTGAAGTCCATACAAAATCCTTTCTCATGCCTTTAATCGCCTTAAAGAATTTCTTGCATCTATCTGAAGATTTTGAAATAAATCGATTCAACGCTGCAATTCTTCCCGTCAAACTTTGCATCTGTTTAATGCTTGTGGGAGATTTCATATCCAGAAGAGCTTTGATTTTTACGGGGTTTGCCTCGATTACTTGGTGATTTATCATGAACCCCGGGAATTTCCCTGACTCCACGCCAAATACACAATTTGAGGATTCAACTTCATTCGAGACATTCTCAGAATGTGGAACATTTTATCTAAATCCGCTATATGATCCTCCGTTCTCTTAGATTTCACCATCATACCGTCCACATATACTTCCATTGTCTTCCCGATCCTCCTCTTAAACATCTTGTTTACCATCCTTTGATAAGTTTCCCCGGTATTGATTAAGCCAAATGGCATCCCGATGTAGCAATAGAGACCTCTTTTAGTGATGAAAGAAGTGTGCTCTTAGTCAGGTTCATACACGGGAATTTGATTATAGCCAGATTATGTGTCCATGAAACTTAGAAAAGCATGTACTGCCGTAACATCAACCAACTGATCAATTATTGGCAAAGGGAAGTTGTCCTTTGGGCAAGCATTATTTAGATCTGTGAATTCCACACAAGTCCTCCACTTTCCATTAGATTTTTTCACTAACACCGGATTTTCCAATCATTCTGGGTAAAAAGATTCTGATTAACCCGACGTCCAAGAGTCTATCCACTTCTGCGGCCAAGGTTATAGCCCTTTCGCCACTTACAACCCTGCGCTTTTATCGAATACCTTTGTGTTTGGGATCGATATTGAATCGATGACACATGACTTTTGGATCAATTCCGACCATATCTGAGTGGCTCCAAGCAAACACATCAAGATTTGCCAAGAGAAATTTTGAAAGTCCTTCCTTCAATATCAAACTTAGTTGAGATCCAATCCTCAAAACTTTGCTTGGATCCTCCCTGTCGATTCAAATTTCAATCGTATCCTCAGCCGACCCCATTTTCTCTGTAAGCATCGGTATCCGTGGATCCAAATCGAGCCGATTATAATCCTCATCACTTTGTTTAGAAGGAGCATCCTCTAGAGGAGGAGCTTCAACTTCCTTTCTGGGAGAAGGTGCGCCCTGCATAAGAGAGACATCAACTTCTTTTGGATTTTGGACATGAGAAGGCGCGCCCTGAGGTTTAGAGGCATTAACTTCTCCTGAGTTGCTTGGTTGTAAGGGCGCGCCCTCAGTAAGAGGGGCATCTACCTTATATAGTTTGCTCAAGGCTCCGCAAAATATCAATTCTACCTTCAAGCCTCTCCCCGTTAAAGTTTCCTTGGATTATGTGGTCACTAGGGGGCTCTTCTTCTTCCAACATTTCGACCCTGAGAGTGTCTTCTAAAAATAATGTTGCAGGAGGCAACTTGGTAGAGTATCCATCTTCTTGTTCAACATAGTAATGGACACGGATCTCTTCAATCAGTTGCTTGATGTTTCCTTCTAACTCATCATCTGAGGCATCTCCGACTTGGACATCTTTTCTCCCAAAACCCCTCATTGCCTGTCGGTAGCGTTCCTCGGAGTCATATGGAAAGCCTTTTATGCTGCCTACCCCATTCGGGGTTGGGAATTTGATTGTGAGATGATGGATCGAAGTGATGAACCTCATTTCCCTGAGAAAGGGCCGTCCTAGCAACACATTGTGGGATGATTCCTGATTTAGGACCTTAAACTTGAGCATCTTTGTTACAGACAATGGGATTTCTCCCAAGGTGCATGACAATTGAATTAATCGCATGACTCTAACTCCTTTGCCAGCAAAACCATATACCCAAGAATCCTCTCATGACATATCTCGATCAGGAAAACCCAACTTTTTATAGGTGTTTTAGTAGAGGATGTTTGTCGAGCTCCCATTGTCCACAAAGGCTCTATGGATGTTTTTTGTCCCAATATGGAGAGAAATGACTAGAGCGTCATTATAAGGGTGATGTACCCACCTAGCATCCGCTTATATGAAGGTGATATCCATGAATTCTCCCCTGAACACTTTAGGTGGCCGAGTCTCTACACTGTGGATGTCAGTCAAAGGTCTAAACCGGGCTTCCCTTGCGTATCTTGCCCAGGATCTATTGTTGTATTCCATCCCAGGATCTCCTACGTATATTTCTCGGATGCTGTCGTCCCTGATAAACTTGCTTTCTTCCAGAGTTTCGTTGTTAGGTCCCCGAAGGGTACGACCTCCTTCCTCTTTCGCTTTGTCAGGACCACTTTTATACCTCCTTACTTCCTTCACCACCCATTCACCAAGATAACCTACCTTGATGAGAGTCTCAATTTCATCTTTATCTATCGACATTCATGGGTGTTGTGTCCGGATTACTCGCAGATATCACAATACTTCTTCTTATCTTTACTTTGCCAAGACGATAGAGCTTCGGGATTTCTAAAAAAGTCCTCTGTTCTTGTTCACTTTGAAGATATACTCAATCGATGCAGTCAAAGGGGTGTATCCACTAGGTCTGTTATCGTGGCTTGAGGGAGGGCTCCATTCCCTCCTTATGGTTGCGGCATGCACTCAATTCGGGCTTTGACTATTTTTTCGATATCTTGAGCTCGGAGATCTGTCTTTCTTTCTTGCTCTGCCCCTGTGGCTCATTTGCAAAGTCGGTTGGACCTCTGCCAAAGATTGTTCTATGGCCTTGAATGATTCTGCCAAAGCAAAGACATCCTCCAGAATAGCCGGATCTTTCCCCTGCAATATTTCCATAAATATGAGCTGACCATCAGCCCTGCTATCAAAAAACTTTTCGAAGCTTCGTCCGAAGCACCTCTTATGCTGGTAGACTCAACGTTGAACCTTTTAAAGTAAGATGTCAAGCTTTCGTTCTCCCTTGTTTGATACCAGGAAGTGATTACCCCTGGTCCAAGCTTTTGAAACCATTGCTGAGTGCTTTCGCTGAAAGTTGCCGCCAAAAGTCGGCATCGGGCCAAGTCTGGAACTTGATACACGTCCATATTCATATTAAATCGACCCAAGAATTCCACATGATCTGAACTTCCATGGAACCAGAGATCGCTAGTTGTGTTAGGATATCCGGACGGTAACTGAGCCTCTTTTACAGCCGCAGAGAATGGCGAAGGAATTTCAGCCGTTGCCGTTACCCTTCCTTCCAAGTGATTGAGCAATTTCTTCAGATCATCCACATTAAAGGTTCCCACGCCGGGGATAGTCTGCATATTGGGTTATAGATCCTAAGGTTGAGGTGGAGGTGGCACTACCTGATTTGCACCCGGAGGAGCCTGTTGTTGATTAGTATTTTGGGCATCAGTTTGTCTCCCTCCAGGTATTACTATTATCTCTTGGTTTCGCCCTTGATCTCCTTCCAGATTTTCTCCTTGACCCCGGCCGCGTCCTTGAGGCATCTCACGATCATAATTCTGAATATCCCTACGATCGTCATCCCCCCGAATAGTTATCTCTTTCAGCTTGGTCCATACGTGCGAATATCCCTATAGCCACGATAATTGTCGTGACAATATCCGTTCCAAGTATCTACCTCAGCCTCGGCCTCCGCCTCTTCCCCTCCACTGGGGTCTTCTGCAACGGTCACTTCCATATCCTCGACCATACCGGTCCATCGATCCATGAGGAGGAGCTCTCTTCATGGTTCGCGATGTCGTTCCTGATTCTCAATGGGATTCAGGGGCACACGCGTTGAACCACGTGGCGTCACATCTCCGTGATGGGCACTCTCTCTGCAATTCCAAAACGTAACATCCTTATATCATCATCTCCCAACCGGATCCCTAAGCGATCCTTCAAAGCAGCAAAACCTCGTTGTTCATTTCCTGGCATAGATTTCTCCTGTCGATGTTCCTCCAGAGTTCGCCCGGATAGGTGCGGGTGAGTGATTACTCAGTATCTGTCTGCGGCGCCTCTCTCCCATCAGTATCTTCATCAAAAAGTTCAACGATCGGACCAATATCATTGGAGTAATTCAGGTGTCGGGGCGTTATTGCCACACACTCGCCTCTGGATTGGCCACGGCCAACCGGAGCATCAGTCATAGGGGCTTTACCAGACGCATGAGTAGAGCAGTTATGGCAAGGCCTCTCATTGTCTTACGCCGCTCCACCGTATTCAACCTCGAGTCGAAACCGTTTAGGGCATCACCCATGCGATAGAGCTGCTCCAACAAATCTGCGTTGCTAATCAGGACTGGTGGGTGGCCACCGACATTTGGGGTGGGATGATTCACCGGAGTAGGAACGTATGGCTCATCATAGCCTTCTTCATCATAAGAACTTCCATCACGATATTGAGACATCTTTCCTCCGAGATGCAGAACTTGATTAGCCCCTCCTTCTAGCACCAATTTGTTGTCGGAGAAATTTGGTAGCAACAAAGTTTGAGGTTCGTAACCGAAAACAAGATCCGTGACGGCGGTTCTTTGTCGGAAAACTGTGAACAGTAATCGTCAGATTTTATGAACAGTGTTTGGTGGTGGTGGTTATTGGTGGCTAAGATTGCTTAGGGTTAATGGTGGCTCCTTTGCGCTCTCGCTTCTGACCCCTTACAATTTGCCTACGTATCCCTATTATAGAGAATCAAGCCAACGTAATTCTTGGGGAACAAGAAACCTAATGGGCTTAGATCTCTTGTCCTGAGACCCAGTAGGAAACTTACTGGAAACCGTCTTCACTAGTTTTAGGAATGTCCGCCGATGAGGCCCAACCACAAAGGCCCAAGGCTCGTCCGCGGCTTCGAGATTTCATGGATAAAGCATCTCCCTGGCCAAGGATAACCCTCCGCTACCAGTTGTTTCTCTAATCCGTGGACGCAGGTATAACCGTGGTTCACCCCAAATATTAGACGTATTTTTTGTCCCCCGGATAAGGAGCCCCTACCAGATTGCAGGACAAGTGATCCCAAGCTTTTGGGTGCAAAGTACAGGATAATCCGAAGTTTCCCAACGAGGACACCCGTTGACTACAGAGACAGAGCTCCCAAAGCACACACCAAAATTTACCCCACATCCCTAATGAGGACACTCATTGACTACATGAGGAGGCCTTCCGTCTAGGCATACCCCTGGAGATCTCTGACCGCGGACACCGCCTTCCTGTGGTTGCATTACAGGAAGGAGTTCTTCAATAGAATACCTGCAATAAATGCATTAGTAATAATAATCTCCTTTTCTTGAATCATCCAAAGAACCCGTCCAAACAAACTATGTTGAAGATCTTCTACAAGCCATCTTTCTATCTTAAGGGCGCCTTAAGATCTTCCAAAAGGTCAATCCATAAAGAATCATCCTAAGCCTTCCTTTTTTTCATTAAGAGGGGCGCGCCCCTGCTTTCATAAGAAGGCACGCCTCATCTGTCAGGTTAATGGTCTGAAGCTTATGTCATACAATGGGGCGCGTCTTCCTGAATTGTTCGGGACGCGCCTTCTTCCTTTTCAAACATAGAGAACTTATTTTTTCTCTTCTCAATTCCAGACATAAATTACTCAATTGGATCCAATGACCCGGTTTTAATCCGAATAATATTATACCAAATTTCGAGCATAATATTAGATAACACATTTTTTTTCAATGTTAAGAATACAAAAATGGTACTTCATTGTGGGTTGGTGCAGTGGTCGAGGTATTACTTTCTTAAATGTAGGTTTAAAGTTCTATTCACTCATGCGTCTCCGTTGTTTGACTAAAAAATAGTACTATGTATATTTAGATAATTCAATATTAGCGTGAATTATAATAAATTTAATAATTGATAATTATCCAACATCCCTGTTATAACATTAAATTTAAATATTGATGTTTATAAAATCAGGTATTATTGTATAAAATTATGTAAGATAAGAATATGCTATCGGATTTTTTTCGGGTTTCGGGTTCAGATCGGGTTTGGACGGATTTCGGGTTTCCGGGTCGGGTATCAGTTGGTATACCTAAGAATCCAAATCCCGATCCAAACTTTTTTCCGAGTCTAAAATAGATTCAAATCCAAATCCAAATCCAAAAATCGGGTTCGGGTAAATCCAAACGGATCGAAACAAGGTCGGTATTCATCGGATCAGGTTAAAATTGCATCCCCTTGTTCTGCATGGCTTTCCCAATAATTTTTATCAATCATTTTTCTATTTAAAAGGCAAAAAAGTTTAAACACAATTTAAAAGGTAAATACGGGTTATCTGGTTCAGTGGTTTGCAGGCTATTATGTTGAGCCGTAGGGTTTACCCCAGTACGCACACGAAGGGTAACGGCTGCGGGTTGCCTACGATAAAAAAAAACTTATAAAATTATTAATTAAATTTTAATAGAATTATGAGAAATCATACCATCTTTAAAATTATGATATATATTCAAGTAATATTATGTCTTAAACTATTATATTGTGCCATTTTATAATAACTATTTACAAATTATTGTAATTTCTTTTTCTGCTAATTATATGACAAACGATCTTAAATGTTTGAGATGGTGTTCGATGTACATGTATCGTTATAAGTTAGGGTAGTAATAAAATTTAGAGTTAAAATTTAAATTTTTCTTACAAGTAATATTATATATGTTACAGATAAACAATTATACATAGAGGGTATGATTTTAATTACATTATAACAACCTATTCATGTTCTCGACTTTACATAGATAAAACTATCATGCACATTACTTCACTGTACTGAATTACTAATTCAGAAATAAATATTATAATTAAATAGAGGATTTATATTATGAGAGAGGGTCGGTTTTTAAAAACCATTTTAGTTATATTTAATATTTACAATTTTTTATCGCAGAAATTACGTTCATACCATAAAATTACCATGTTAACATCATGTAATTAATCTTGCTCGGCATATTGAAAAGAATTCCGTAGCGCGCATAGCGCGCCTTTATATCCTAGTTTAATATAATAACATGTTAAATAATATAATTTCGTTTTTTTTTAACACTCATTAATAAATTATCTATGACTACCTAAATCAGATTCTATAATAATAGTAGATAAATAATAATAGCAATATGATAACAATATATAATAATCATAATAATAATACATAATATATGCAAGTAGTGAAACAGACATATAAAATAATAATATTATAATAACACAGAGTCGTGCACACATATATATAATTGAGTCAAATTGACAACATAATAACCTGACACTTTGCAGACACCTATATAATTTAATAAAATCATAAAATTCCTACCATAAATCATCAATACTACTTTAAAAATCTGGTATTAAATATTAAACAAATTACATACCAACTACTTATGAACTAATTAATAAATATCAATATATAATAACATGTATAAATCACGTATTATATCAAATAAGCAAGTTTGCATACATAAATAAGCATTTGGAACAACTTCAGCTATATAAATTAAATGTATTAAAGTGAGTATAAAGAAGTAAGAAAACATATCTCAAAAGAAAGATATAAGAAAATTGAGAGAATGATGAATACATGTTAAAGAAGATGTTGTGCAAGAAATAAATGAGCTGAGATACATATATTTATTTATAAATTTGAAATAGTGCACTTCTAAGATGACAGTTAGTTATCACCCACTATTTCAAAATAACACATATATTATCTCTGAATAACTTGTTTTTGATAAAGTAAAATAGACATGTAAACATAAAATAATATATAATTATTTTAAAGATATTTTAGAACATAAATAAATACAATATTCAATCTATATTTTTAAAAACTTGCATGTCTATATGTGAACCCGTTCAAATTATAAAATATTTGTTTTTATAGCTACAATTAACTCAAGCCATATAAATATAATTTTTTTACAAAAAAAAATATCGGTTATTATAAAAGAAACTCGCGGATCGATCACTAAATAGATACAAATAGGTGCAAATTATGACATCACCGCCATCCACTTGGTTCTATTGCTCCTTGCTCGCAGAGCGGCATAACAGAAAAAATGAAGGATTCAATCAAGCCCATAGATCATCCCTATAGACTACAGCTAACTACTTAAGAACAAAAGCCAAGTTCCTTATGGGTGGAGGCAGACTAAGTCGAAGAAAAAGTGCATAATCGATTTTCCGATTAAATGCATTAGCAGATATTTTTTCATACTCTATACATTCAGTTCTAGCTATTTCTGTCACGGGCGGACCTTAGAAGAGGTTGGGGTGGGCTCCAAGCCCAGGTCAAAAGTCCAACAGTTTTTTGGTACATAAGCCTTCATATAATCCATAGGAAAAAAAACTAGCCCAGACAAGTAGCTCATATCATATTTATACCTTTATATGAATAAGGTAATCCAAACATGTACATGAATAAGGTAAAACAGATAGACCCTATATGTAAATCCCACGGCCCTATATATTTGTGTCTCATTTAAATTAAATATGCATCCATCCATCTTTTTGTCCAGAATAATTACATATTGGCAATTCATTTAGGATTTAAATTTTCAATTTTGATGTTTTTATCCTGATTTTGTTTCTTGGGTTTGGGTACTGATTTAGTAATAAAATTATAATTTTATTTTTTATTTGTCCCAATTTTTATTTTAAATATGTGGGATGGTGACAATTTATATTTTAATTGAAATAGTGTAATAAAAAATTTGAAAAGTATTCGAGTTATGCTATGGTCTTGGTTCTTTAATTTTTGTAAATAGTCACATCTTATTTGATGAATTTAGATTAGATTAGTTTAATAATGGTTTTATCTTGACTTGAAACATGGTTTGTATTTAAAATTGCTTTGTTAATATTTTTTCGTAAATTACTATCTTAATTACATGTTCTATCTATACGTTGAAATTAATAGTATGATTAAACTTATTTTTCCAATTGTATATTTTTAAGCTATTTTGCTCATTTATTGGGTTTTTTTGAGGTTGCGTAAAAAAAAATTAATTTAGCCCTGGTAGGAATTAAATCTTAGGCCCGCCCCTGATTTCTGCACCAAATTTTTAATATTTACTCTATTATAATATAGTTAGTTTATATCTTGTGCGTATAATGATATTTTTAATATTTTTAAATATTATCTTTAATAAATTTATAATAAATATTCTCATTAAAATTGATTTAATAGTTATACGTAATTTAGTTAAAATATGAAATTAAGGATTAAAATTCAAGTTTCAAATTATAATAAAGATTAGCCCGCTAGGCGTGCTAGCCCCATTATACCCAAGAATTATTTATCTGATTTAGCTATAATTTTGTTTGGCTCAGTTCCACGATATACATAAATTTTATTTTAGCCAGACTTCTACCTGTGCCGTGATTCTCCTACGTATCAGTATTTTCTTTAATATGCAATTAAATGTTATCTATTTTTATTTGCATTGTTTTTGCTATTTTAGTTATGTTTAAGAGATTACTTGGGGTTATTTGTTAAATCAGAATGATATTTTTTGAATGAACGATTTTCTGAATGAATGACAAATCTGAACAATGGATGAAAAGGTCGTTTGATAAATAATTTTCATGTTTCTGAACCACGGCTTATTAATGTAATTAAACTAATTTAATTTAATTAAACTAATTTAATCTAACTAAACTAATTTATAAAAGATATGATTGAAATTATTTATTAGAAAATTAGGTGTTAAATTAGTTATCCAAAATTTAACTATTTAATATCACCAATATATTTTTTAATGCGACAACCTAATTTCTTGAAAAATATAAAAATAAATTTAGAAGTTTTGTGGAATAAATTATATATTTTAGTATTAATAAATAAATTTCACAAATTACAAATTCCAATTAAATTATAAATAACACAACTACCCGTAATAAAAAAGGCAAAATCAATGAAATTTGTTATCGAGAATAATGTATAAATTTATCATTAAAATATCTAAGAAAATTATTTTTTAATTATAAAAGTAAGAGTTTATCTACAAATTTTCATATATATATTTATTTAATCTAGTTACACGTTAATGATAAATAAAAAATAAATTTATAAAAAGAAATTGATATTAAGAATCTTTGTTATCTATAAAGCGGCCGTGTGAAAATTGAATAATGGACCATTACAAACCATTCAGATAGATTTTGGAGAGGCAATGATTCAGATATAATTTGATGTGGTCGAGGAAAATTATTTATTACAAAATTGCAAACAAATAATCTGAATGAACAAAACAGAACAATCCAGTCAATATCCTATCATTCACCCCGTTAACAAATGACAGTTTGATATCGTGTCGTGCAAATGTATATGCATGTCAGCATATGTAGTTAATAAATAATACAGATGAATAAAAAATTAAATATGAGTATTTAGGTAGAAATAAATTATAAAAATAATTTGATAAAATCAACGTATACCGAAAAATATATATTATATTAAAATTTTCAATACTTCTTCTGATCATCAATTATATCAATATTTGCATATATGCAATATAAACTCTGTTGGATGATAATGGACAAAAAATAATTAAATTTTATGGTGAAGCCATCGATTGAAGCAAGCACATTGAGTTACTTTTTTTTCGGGAGGCAAACACCTGAAATTGTAGTCGCAATCTTTGGAGATAATGGTTGTTAGCTCGGATGTACTGCATGTATCGCTGATCTGATCTGATTGATATTAAAAAGTTTTCGTCTAACCATCAATTATCCATTACTAGATTTACAACTTGTGCGACGAACAGTTCTTTATTAATTTTTTATATGATTGAAAATTATAATAAATTTTTTTATATTATTACCTATTATATATTTATAATAAAAAATAAATATTGTTGATGCTGGG